>NW_022727190.1:1461940-1479378 GCF_011630105.1 Anneissia japonica
GGGGGACCCCGGACCCCCTTTCGCTTTGGGGTTTATTGATTAATGGAAAAAGAATACATATGCAACTACTCATTTTTTTTATGCATGTATACACACATAATAGCCCTATATACTGCAATAAGTATTTACTGCAATAAGAATGACAGTTTTAACTGACCATTTTCAAGAGGGATAAAACATTGAATTTTGAAGAACTTAAATGTATTTAAAGGACACAGAAGTCGGGACAGCTCATTTACCGCCATCTAGAAATAAAAAATTTCCCGGAGGACCACCCCTGGACCCAACTTTATTTTTGGGACATTTTGAACATTTTTACCCCCTCCCCCTAAATTTGGACCCAGATCCTTCCCTGAAATATAACAACATTGTGTACAGTATTGTCATTTCAGATATATTATACCATATGAACTCCGTTGAATGGGGAAAATGATTCACTCGAGTGCCACCGACAACAACAGACGGATTTGCAGGACCACCAGAGGTATTAGCCCATCCTACCCGCCGAACAAGCAGGTTTCAGACCTGGAAGGAGCCGTGTCGGCCAAGTTCTTGCTCTCACTACCTGCATTGAGACTGGCACTCAAGACTCTAAGACCTCTCATCTGCATATGACACAGTGTGGCGTCATGGGCCTTTGTTTAAAGCTGCAAAATTCTTCAGTCAGATATTGTCTCTTCGATTCCAGGGGTTTTTAAGTGATGGACCCTTGCAGGATTCTGTTTTGGTTCTTTTGCTTTTTAACATCTATGCGAGTGATATGCCACAGACCACCTCAAGAAAGGTTGCCTAAAGATTACGGTACCTTGCTCTTGCCTCCCAGCAACAAACTTTGACGATCTGAGCAGCACACTGTCTAACGACCTAGGATAGATGAAGGAAGTTCCGGTGTCTCCGTCGAAATCCTTTAAAGTCCCATCTGTCAACCATCGACAGACTCAACATGTAGTTTTAGATCAATGCACAAATTACTACTCTCCGCTCCGAACCCAATGGTATTTCGACACATCCAGTCACAGATGTACTTTAAAAAAGATAATGCAATGACGGAGATACTAAAACTCACTTAAGAATATTCATACAAAATATAATTAAAATGAACTATACAACGACTTATTTTAATAAATGAAATGGTACATGAAGCTAATTTAATTTAATATTAATTGAAATATAATCGATTTACTCGGTGTGTAACATTTGGACAATTAGCAATCAAATTGGACACCTCTTTGAATGCAGATTTAATTACATTTTCACATTCTGCCATTTCATTTTTCTAACAACCAAACCATGTAACACATTTATTTACTTTAGATTTGATTAACATTTTGTTTTTAAATCTGCATTCACTTACCGTCCATATACAATAATTGCGGTATTTAATTTCCTTGAAAATAATTTATGAATAAATGGAAGCTCATCAATATAACTTAAATATATTTAAACAAAAAACAAAATTCCCATTTTCAACAGACTTGTAAAACCAAAAGGAGTTCAAAAGACCAGGTGACAAGTTGAACAGCTTTCACACCGTATTCAACAAGCTGATAACAAGTGATTTCATAGTGCACCAAACAAATTATCCCGGACATTTTGAACACCAAGGATAAAAAGACAACACATAGCCAGCTAGGAGTTCATCGGATTCCATGCGAGTGTGTTACATAGATGAAACAGGACGCGATCCTGTGGCATGCCTCTCCCACAAACAACATTGGCATTGTGTATATTGGGATGAAGCCGAACTGATAGCCACTGTACCATCTGGGTACAAGCATTTACTATATATTTACAACTACTCCAAAGTTAGTCATTCTTGGACCCTTTTCTAGCCAGAGTTGATCTTATTGTGGAGTTGCTATAGGATTCCTGCAATGACCAGCCACTTCAATCCGAGAGATTTTTATTTATGACCCTTTTTAGATTTAATGAGTTTTAATCATGATGTATTGTTGCATTAAATTTGATTTCCATGCTTTATTTCAGAGATTAGTCAAGATAGTGAGGGACTATGGAACTACTAGCATGCCTGCAAATTAAGAAGCAAATAGCATATGCTACGCGCTCGCAACTTGCCTATGTATACGTGTATGTACGTATTTGTCTCGTGTATTGGTAATTATGTGTGTATTTGTATGTGTATGCATTATACTCACAATTTAATGTTCCTAATCTTGTGTATTGGTATGTGTATTTTTGTGTGAATCGTATATTGTATGTATATGCATACAATTTAATGTTATTAATCTTGTGTATTGGTATGTGTATTTATGTATTTGTATATGTGTATGTATATGTATATACACTTGACATATTAATCTAAAGATTCTCTATTTCTATATTGCATACAATTTACCTGAGTGATTACAATTATCTGAATGCCCACCAATACCAATGGACGAGAGGATGGATGGACACTGCATGTGATGATATGATGTGGACTCGTTAGGACTAGACTAAAAAGATACATTGGCAGTGACATCAGCAGTGCACATGATTCAGATATGATATGTGTATGTATTTGCAATAATAATCGATTTATAAGTAGCTGAATGTGATGACAGTCATAAAAACCTCTAACTGATGTTGAAAATTGTTTACGATTGACTTAACAAGTCCCACAAAATACAGAACATAATTTGATTCCAAGAAATATAACAATAAACAAACCTAAAACTGAAAGGTCCACTGATTAATCTCGGATAAGAAAGTATAATACATACTCCAAGTATTGAAATACATGATGGTGTGTGTTTCAATACTTGGAAACAAACCTAATGTAAACAAATTATGTAAAAATAGATGAGGAGTGAAAAGTTCAAATTTATCTTCATATGTTTATCAATAGGCCTATTACATTCAATGATTTAAAACAGAAACAAAAGTGATGCTAATAAATATATTTTCTTTTTTTCAGTGCAAGAACGAAGAGGTGTCTATCGAAGAAAATGTAAATAATGTTCAAGCATTGATTCAAACGTATGCATTAATGTACAATTTATAAATCATTTACTTATTAATACACTTACTTCTGAAAAAAATATGAAATATAATCTCTATAAAGTTTAGAAATGTTTTTAAAAAACTGTAAAATTTCAACAAAATAATTATGATTAACAGTAACAGTATGAAAATAATAGTATTAGTCATTACACTTAATAGCAAACAGCGTTTGCTTCACTATCAACAAAATGGAAAAAAAGAATCTTGCAAGAATTTTAAAATATTTTCAAATTATATATTTATCTGATAAATGTACGATATTCAACAAAATTTAATTTGTCAAAGTGTATGATAATATAGAATAAAAATTAATTAAAAAGCATAAAAATATTATTAATTTTATTAACAGCCTATATTAAGGCATGATTGTTATAAATATTCTGACAATTTACATTGAGCTAATGTTTGTTTCTGACTTTGTAAGTTTTAAATGTGCTCTTATTATATACCTCATCCGTTGTGTTCAAAAAATTGTGTAAATGCATAAGATGTATTTTTAATAAATATTTCAATGACTAATTTTAAAAAAAATGCTTATATATTAGCTTTGTGTTAATTTGTTGATTAAATTTACACATTTTCATGAAATTCCTTAATTTAATACCTAATAAATAGGTTCTTATGTTGCTCTTTTATTTCCAAAATCAATTTACTTCAATCTAATCTTCTATTGTTCTTATACAATTCCATTTTACCTTTGCAGTTAAGTCTGCTTAATCCATTGCCAGAAAGGACTCCCACTGTTGCTTTTCAGCCATACTATACCTGTGCTGCTTCTACTCTATTTTTTAATTCTGAAAGGTATCTTCCTCTTTATTTCAAATACCCTTAGTGGTGGCAGGTGTCCAATTAGTGTAGGTGGGTAGAGTAAGTATTTAAGTACATCAGTCTAGCTTATGAGGGTAGAGTAAGTATTTAAGTACATACAGTAGTTAGGTTATCTAAGCATAGTATTAGGGACAGAGGAATGGTACCTTGGCTCCTGCTTTGTATTCTTTTAACTATTACTTATTTTCTTTTCACAAAACCTGTATCAAGTTTACTTACTTACTTATCCTCTTCTGGCCCAGTGGCCCATAAGGCTGTAAGGCTCTCTCTCTAGCGTCCCCTGTCTCTGGCCACAGTTTTAGCTTTGCTCCAGGATATCCCTCTCTTTTTCCACTGTTCGGCGCCATGTTTTCGCCCCGCTTTCTTTCTTCCTTTGGGTGCCCATGAAAGTGCAGTGATGCAATGGCTCTCTTCTTATATTGTCAGCACGTATCAAGTTTGCTTCATCTTCAATATTTCCTACTACATAATTTTGTACTTTTTAAATTAAACTTTATTAAAAATAATAATGTTAATCTAACATTAACAATAATAATTAAATAAAAAGTTAGTTGTATTTAATTAATAATAATGTATTTAATAAAAACAAATATTAATCGATATCAATAAATTTTATCCTTTTTAAAATTCTAATTTTTGGCTCGTCATATAGCAATCGTAATATAATATTATAATAATGATTATAATGAGTGACAATTTATTATTATTTATTATTTATTTTGTTATTTTTAAATGTAACAAACACCCTACACAATTTTGAGTAAATCGGTTCTATAACGGTTGAGGTATGAGCAGAGGCTGTTTATCTGTATATAAAATGTGTATGTGTATGTGTATTTAATAGGCCTACAAATGAGTTTAACTGTATAAACACATGTAGTTAAGCTCATGGGGGCAGTGATAAGGGTGAGAATGCAGATCTTGCCTGGGAGCTAATCTCCTGTCACTGTCGTGGGTTTCCTCCGAGTTCTTCGGTTTCCCCCCACACAAATTTTAGATTTTGTTTGTTTTTTTTTTTTTTGAACATTTGATTTTATCAATTATTTCGTTATATATTTGGCAGGTGTGAAAATTAAATAAAACCAGCAAATTTACAAAGTTTCAGTCATTGTTTTATTGAGTTTGTAATTTCTTATCTGAAAAACAGTGACATGAAAGAGTGCAATTTCTTACCTGAACAACAGTGAAATGAAACAGAAGAGTCCCAAAACCTCACTACCAACAATAGGCCTGTAGACATTTGGAATTCCTGAGTCCAATAAACTTCACTAATTAGAACTGATTTTTCTAAGTCAGAAAACAGTTGTTTGACGAAAAACTGAAAAAAAATGGGGAATGGTGAAAGAGATACAGATTTTTTAATATTTAAAAATATTTTTCCCCCAGTTTTTAAGTATTCAAAAATCTGTATCTCATTCACCGTTGCTCAGTTTTTGATTAAACTACTTTTTTCTGTCTTAGAAAAATCAGTTCTACAACATATCAATTTTTTTTTTTCCTCCGGAGCCTGACTTTATCGGAAGAAACCTACACGGCTGTAGCAAAATGTTTATACAGTAGTTTACTTTACAATAGACCTACACACACATACTTTGAGAAGCGTTTATTTTAAATTATATAGGCCTAATTTGTTTTCATAACATATTGAACGCGAGAGGCATGAAGTTGCCTCTTTTCAACCTTATTTTATCTAATAATTTTATCTATTTACAGTAATAAAATATAATATAATATAATATATAATTTGAAAAAAAGTAACATTGAGACGGTCGTACATACATTTTCTGCCGAATGGCTCTAATGACTAATGTAGGTGCGATATATTGTTGGATATTATGTTGGCATTAATTGATTATACTAATAAATAAATCCATCATTATTATTATGAACAGCTACTGTATAGTATAAAATAAATACTATAAGATAAGCTGAGCAGCGACGTGTCAGCTACCTGTAAAATACATGTGGGTAGCTCAGACAGCGGGAATGCATATTTATGAATAATTTGAGGATTATTTCTCGGTGAATGGTCATTGGAGATAAGCCTGACATTTGCTCAGTTCCCATAGTTGACCGAAGAGAAGCAAGGAAAATGAACAATCTAAACTGCCCCTGTAAGGTGTATTTACCTTTTGACAAAAATTTATGCATATATTTATGCTTGATATGTAGACTATCTGTACATACTAAATTACCAATAATTTAACTAATGCGTTTTTGCTATTTACAACAGAAGCATAGACAGTTACGACAAAATGCTCTTTTCAAACTAACTTCTGCCATAGCAACTCATTTCCACTGTGAGATTCTGTGAAATTGCTGTGATGATGTTTTTAACTTGATTTAATATAAATTAATATAAATAAATAATGGTGCCTTTGATGTAAGTATTAGAACTCTTCACTCTTCATTTTAAAAAAAGAGGTAAACTGCTTATCATCATTACTGATTTATTTATTACATCTTTCAAAACTTCAACAATTATTTGGTTTTGTCATGCAAAAACTAACATACAGTTGTTGATATTTACAAAGCGCCCAGCAATGCCCATTCACCTACACTTTAAATATATATTTTCTCTATACTCATATATAGTCAGCATGGCATGCTGCATACATATAATTAAACCTACCAGGTGATAAGTATTGCTCAACCATGATTTTATAATAAGCAGCATGTGAAAATGTTTAGAATTCCGCCTTCCAGCATGTTCCTGCTTTCGGATGGTTTACATCTTTGCTCACATCATTCCAATTACTGTACTTAATTTACCCTACTTTTTTCAAATTATAAGCAAGTTTGCTTTCCTACTCCAAAAAAACAAGGTTACATTAGCTTACAATATTAAAAAGAATGTACACATATTAATTGGAACTCGCACTTCTCCCTGCCCCACCAAACATTTTGCTTATCTTGTTATCTAGATCATGTACTAAAAAGATATAACTTTTTATAATTGAAATATGTAGTATATGTATATGTTTGACAGGATAAACAGTAGTTCATCTGAGAGAATAAAACAGTGTTATGAAGGTGCCATTATACTAAATACTTTTTTCTTTTTTTTTCAAGTGGCCATTCCAAGGTAAAAAAATGTAACTGCACAAAAATATAACAGTTACTTTGTTTTGCCGTGAGACGACCGAATGTGTTCGTCCTCCGTTTCTTTCAAGTATCTGACAATGAGCTTATCTACCAGTAAATCTTTACAACTATGAAAATAGCATCCAAACTTGCAACCACAGGTTAATATATCGCGATAAACAAACATTGACAATTACCGGTGTGTATATATTTTGATTAAAACACATTTTACCTTCGGTTAATATTGCCGAATATCCAAATGTAGAGCTTGTTTTATTGCCTTTTGTTAAGTTTTCACATAGGTTTCAGGATCATTGACTAACTCTCAGAAGCATACATTATGATGTATTTCAGCAGAGTTATGAATATTAAATGTAAGGGTGTGGGGGGAGTGGGGGAGCCCTTTGAGGAATGTTCTCCACCATTTTGGAGATGAACGATGCCAGCATACCCACAAACATTGGCTTTCAAACTTTTCCAAACCCAGATTCCCTGTTGCTAATTAAAGAACATAATACTTAACAAATAATTACAACTAATTAGTAATTTTGAAACTATTTCAAAGCAGCTTCATCAACACAAATTGAAAGCAAAATCAGTATCAAAGTTTATCATCCACAAATAAAAAGTTATGACAATGAGGTAATAAAAAATCCAAATGAATTTGAAAATGAAATATCTGCTGTTGTTTTGCAAGGTAAATGTAAAAAAAGACAAACAAACTATCACATTCATTAATAGAATATCTTCAGGATTCATGTGTGAACTACAGTATATATGATTCACTTTGACCTTTTCCCTCCCCAACCAAATGGACTACCCTCCTTTACAACTTAAATTTTAAATATTTATCAATTTGAAGACAGTCTGCAAAGTAGCAGGGAGACCAACAGGTATGATTAGCCAGTTGCCTATTGCCTATTTACATCACAGGCGACTGACATAAACAATCTTTAAGCTAGAAATATGAAATGTATACATCTAAAGACCTTAAAATTATCATTTATTAAAAATTTGTTTTAAAAAAATGAACATATACTAGATTTATAGACACTTTTTTTCAATTAAAAATGACAAAAAAATGATTTCACAATGAATGAATTTGTTGAAATATCCAAAGTTATCACTGATGAGTCAATGAACTTCTACAAACATATTTCAAAAAGTCCTTTCTAGTTATCCAAATGTTTCCTGCGCTGCATAAACAAGATAAAGAAAGCCATCATTGTCCTGTTCCTGGCTGTACACCTCCGCTATTGGTGTTGATACACTAACCATACTTTTCTGGTTCACCAACAGGTAGAATGCTTGATTAGGATTCAACTGTAATCTTCGTCTACAAACAAAAATTTATATACCTTAATTCCATTATATTTTTTAGCCCACTTGGTGAAAACACATGACTCGCAATGATAAAAACCAGACTTAACATTAAATAAATAACAAACATTTACGATGAAATTTTCAACCTGGGAAAGATTAATGTTTAAAGAATTGGCTGGTTTCTTCATTAGCATACCGTAAGACCTCGATTAGAAGCCCTGGGTTTTTTTCAAGACTATTTTAGCAAAGTAAAAAGGGGGCTTCTTTTCAAAATGAATGTTGTAAATTTTGGGCATTGCTACTAAACAATAAATAAGGCCACTGTAACATCATGATGTGTACTAACCGGCATTAAATCACCTAAACTACTCTGTAAACCATGCATGTTTCTAATTTATTTTGTTTCTTTGAAATCCATGTACAGTGTATGTACTATGCTATTTTGAAACAAACATTCATGATGAAATTTTTCAACCTGGGAAAGGATAATGTTTAAAGAATTTGCTAGTTTCTTCATCACCACACTATAAAAAACTTGATTAGAATCCCTGTGCTTCTTTTTTTGTAAACATTGAATGGGCTTTTTTCGAAATGGGCTTTTTTTCGAGGCTACTTTTACCAAGTAAAAAGGGGGCTTCAATTCGAGATGGGCTTCTCAAGATTACGCCCACTGTGCTTCTATTTGAGGTTTTTACGGTATATTACCCAAGGCTCTGTCAATATTATCAAATTTTCTTTGAAAAAACTGTTGCATGCCCATATGAGGCTTGTCATGCTAAAACCAGCATTAGGTTTACTTTTTAATACTCATATTCTCCAAATTATAAGCATTCAAATGATGGGTCATTTACTGGAATCAACTTACTATTGACAAAGTTATGTGAGTAAAAGTATTACAGCTTCTCTGTACTAAAGTTTACAATACTGGCACATTCTTATGCTATTACCCAGTTTAACATTTAGCAACAATACGTTGGCTTTGGGATAGCAAACCCCATATACTGTATGGTCATTATGTGATGTCATCATGACCATATTTACATGAGTCACATGTATACAATTTGATAGTCTGGACAGAAATTTGCTGACAAGGGGTCCGAACCAAAGCTCCGATTACTGTACAGCCTTGGCCCCTGCTGGTGCCACCACTAAGTCGGGACAGGGCTTATGCTGAAATCAATAATCTGCACAAACACAATGTTTAAACCTTATCATTATTACTGTTATATTAAAACTGTCATTACCATAACCATTTAGGATTAATTTTTATAATCATTATCATCATAATATATACTTTTATCGCCATCATTAGTAAAATATAATAAACTGAAAATTCTCTGTTCACCTGATTATCTTTACAAGTTCTCCCATGGTGACATGGTCTGGCACTAGAAACTTAGTCTTGTCAAGTAATGGTAGATTTTTCTCATTTTCATACCGTTCAATGATCACCTACGGACAAAAAATATACACTGAACAGTTGGTAAAAAGGATTGGGTTTTTTTGGTTGGGGGTGAAAAAAATAATCCATATATTATTATCAATATCATATTAAATTGCCTAAAATTACCCATACAAATTAATCTACATCTATGTGTCATAAAATGTCTCTCTGGTCTTAGCTTTTGGCGCATATAATGTTAAATGAAGCAAGTGGTCTATAGTAAGAAGAATTTCATATACTTTGTAGATTACTCACTGGAATTTTGTTTGGATGTTTCTCTCGTATTTCAGCAACATCTTTCCTCCGCTGATCTGTATGAAAAATCAAGGAAGTAAATTGAGTTTAGTTTCTGCTTTTTCAAATATGGTCACTATTTCCACCTCACACCAAAGACTTTTCAAGAAAAATGATAAAGTAAGGCCACACCTTAAATATGGAAGCAGTGCAAAGAGGCACTGTGCAATATGCGCTATATAAATGTAACTTATTATTTATTATTAACCTCCTTTAAAAAGTACAAAGATGTGTATTTGCACGTTTTGTTAAAGGTTTTTTATAAACACAGCAGTGTCACCAACTTGTTAAATACATTGTGATAGTTTCACCGGAGGATAGGAGGGAATAAATCAACTGGCATCAGGGGTGGATCAGGAAATACAGGGCCCCAGGGAGGGACTTTCACAAATAAGCAGTCTGGACATTCTAAGTCCCACCATGGCTACACTTACACATTAATGGATTTTAATATAGGCTTTAGCCTATTATACCCCATTGTCAATGCCATAAAACCAATTTAGTAGGACGATTTTCTGACGTGGTCCAATGAACATCAACTCTAATCCGCCTTAATTCGAGAGGATATAAATCAAGTACCTTTAAGTGTTGCTCATACAGCATGAATTTAAGGCATGGTACCAACTTTGTCGCTCTATGCTGCACTTTTTCCAGTATTTGCATATCTTTGACTTGATTAGGACTCCAGGCTTGCACGCAATATTCAATAAGAGGGTCTTACATATGCCTTATTCAAAATTGCAAAGCTTGATTTATCAAAAAATTTGAAAGTTTTCTTGATAATTCCAAGAATTGACAAGCTTGGCTGCGGATTTACAACATTGTATTGATGATTTACAATCTGTAGAAATCCAAACTCCCAAGATCTTTCTCAATATCGGTGTCGCCGATATCGCTGATATTTCTGAGGTAAGAAAATTTATCATTAAGTCATCTGGTGGCTGGAAATACTGTAGCACTCTCAGACTTAAATTGGAATAAAAGTTTCTTTTTTCTCCATTCTTTTTTATAATTTTGAAAAATTTAGGGTGCTGGGCTAGCTGCTTCCCTACCAAGAAACCAATAGTTTATAAAAGCTGCAGTAAAAATATACAAGAACTCATATTTTATACCAAGAGATAACTACTGTAGGAAGTGGATACAGCTGTTCCTCTCAAAAGTATTATTATATTATTGCTTTTGCAAGGCATATTCAAGAGGAAAATTACTAAGTACTAGGCCTAAATATGTACAGACACAGATAGATGACAAATTATATAGGGCCTATCTAGTAACTGACACACCAACTAAGCAGCTCAGCGTTTACCAGAGTCTCACATGACGCAGAAACCTGTTTTGTTTGTTTGAGTATGTTATCCAGATACAGGTCCTACGCATGTCATAGGGCATAGGCCTTGTCACTAATAAAGATCCAAGCAAGGCTAGGAAAGCTTTTGTATGTACTGCATAATAATACAGTAACATCAATTTGGAAAACAGGAAACAAATTACAATAATCTAAAAAGAAAATACTATAACACTAGGGTAGACCTAAATCTATTTGCAATCAGACAACGAATGCACACCACAGATCCACTACAAATTAACATCGATCCAGCTGGATTATGGTGACAACCTAGCAACAAGAAAGACAGCAGAAGAGTAGATCCTTGGAATCCGATCCTTGTTGTACTCTGTACGTTGTTGTTGAAGAAGGCCTGATCAAAGCTGGCCTAGCTAGGGCCTAGTTGATTATGATAGATCTCGTATTTCCCGTAACACATTAAAAAGCAAAATATATATACCAAGAGTTCTCCGCTCTTTGAATGTCTTATGAGTCAACATCTCCACGTATTATGCGAAGTTTTATTTTGGAAATTCCATGTATATTACTAGATTTTTATTTTTGTACCAAACTCCAAAACGCAACAACAATAAACACTATTGAAAATAATACCGGAAGTTTTGGTCATTCTGTTTGAGTGAATAAATACAACACCCCTCTGCTACTGCCAATGAATTTAGTCGTTAAGCCGAAGTTTATTCGTGTTTATAGTTATCAAGACAGCACGTAATATTGTAACAAACTATTTTGTAATATACACGAAAATATCCCTATTAATGTTGTATTTTGGAAGAAAGTATTAAAATAAATTATCAACAACAGAGCAGAAATTTCTCCACGCGCTATGTCGTATGGGTAATGTAATGTTACTATTTATATGCCTACATTCCTGACGCAATGCATCCAATTACAAGGCCTAAAGATACTGCAGCTACACAGTACAGTACTTCATAAATCCATTTGCGGTGACGACGATGATGATGAAGCTGTCTCTTATACACATCTAGATGTGTATAAGAAAATTGAAATTGTTCAAAATGGATAAAATAAAAGTTATACACACAACAAACAACGACAAAATATTAAAAAGCATTAACAATAGTTAAAACAGCCGCCAGTGATATATTATTATCATACAAAACCGTTATGAAAAAAAGATACAGTGAATGAAGTTACCATACCTTCATGGTATAACCGTTAAACTTCTATAGAACCCTAGCACTGTTGGTAACCCATGCTATAATAATAACCCACCTAAAAGTTATATAAAAATTACCATTAATAATGACCCACTAACTCATTGACCCACTACTCAAATTACTGTATTTAATACAGGGAACAGATTCATTTCACTGTTCCCTGGTATTAAAGCCCCATTCCCGGCAAAATTTCACTAAAAACTGACTTTTTTTAGAAAATATTCATTTGCATTACTCCAGTTATTATAAATCATGGAAAAATATTGGCATGAATTTTAGTCTTACGCAAAAAAATTTAAAAAATGAGAAATACAGACTATTTATCATAAAATATTACCATTTTCTGGACGAATTCATCGTTACTAGGCAAATTCAGAGGTTGTAGATCGCATCCAATGGAATACTCTCGCTTTTATGTATACTTTTATACAGTCAATAAAGTGCGCCCTCTCTAATGAGATTAGTTTTTGTACTACGTATCTCGCACAATGCGATCGTTCGATTTAGGCTGAGATATGTTTGTTTAAGTGTCAAAATCTCAGTCGGAATCAGTTTTTTAACAAATTTGAAATAATTCCTATGAAAAATGTTATATTTCACAAGTGTCAATACTAGCAACGGAAAATATGTCGGCCGTTTTTATGTGTGATAACAGAACCTAAATCGAGGTAAGGCTAGGCCTAGCCTAGCAGCGCTGGATAGGATAATTTGTTCTGCACCTACGATATTTCTTCTCACGACCTATCGCAAAATCAAAATGAAAAATTCATCCGCATTTATTTTTTGTGTGGAACACAAAAAAAAATCAAATTTCAGTCTTATTTTACATTTTTTTTCATTCTTAGGAAAACTAGAATTCCGTATTATATTTATAAATCTTTATTACATTATACAAAAATTCGATTTTTCTTAAAAACTGAAATTTTGCCGGGAATGGGGCTTTAAAGCAGCGTGACCACTCACAATTTTTGATATACCCAATGACTGGGTCGGAATTACCCAAGATTCAGCAAAAATTGCCCAAAATTACCCAAGCTTCCTGAAAATGCATTAAAATTTGAAAAAAACGTGTTTTTCGCATGTATAGTTTCCCATTTTAGTTCAATTTATAAACCATTTTTTATTGTAATTGTTTGTGTTAATTATTAAAATTAATATTCATGAGGTGATAATACAGATAGAAAAATACGCTCTCAGTCGGCCAGTGTTATTAGTAGATCAGTGATCAAGTTTTATTATGTAATGCATTAATTAAGTAAGATTAATGGCAACGCAAATCACAAATAAACAATTCTGAACCCATATTTACAGCAATTAACAACGTTATGTGCACTTCGTTGAGTTTTGCTTACTTGAATGGACTGACATATACTTTGTTACTTCTTAATTCTTCCTCTATGACAAAAATATTTAATTTTCATAGTAAAAATAAAATACCCAAGGATTTCAACGGAATACCCAAGAACCCAAGACCAAGTCAAAATACCCAAGATCTTGGGTAAACCCAAGCAGTGGTCACACTGCTTTAAAGACGGTACAGTACTATCATAGTGCAATGCACAAGAATAAACAGCGCCATCAACGATTCTAGTGACCACAATTTTAAACAACTTTCATGAATTTACGAGAGCCTTAAAGATTCTATATTGCATTGTATGCTCCCTGTTGTTGGCGTTTACGCTTCAGTGGGGTGAAGTGAAATAAAATAAATAAAAATAATAAAAACATACAACTACTGTAAATGAGGAGCGATAGTTTTATTTCGTCTATAATTATAATATAGAACAAAAAAATACAAGGTTAACTTTTGTGAGAATAGGTTAAAACAACAAAATTAAATCGTCCTTTCTCATGACCACATTATAACGTCAAATAAAAAAAATACTTAAAACTAGATACTGTAATAAAAAAAAATCAATAAGAGTATAGCCCCTATAATGTTATTCATATAAACATCAAGCTTTATATTGTCATTATACATGCATATGAATGAAATATGTATATAAAAATATAAACACTATAAGTAATAGTTGGGATTCAGTATTCTTCATGTCTCGATTCGTCAGACACAAACACACACACATCCAGGTACCCACACTTCATAACTATGACTAACTGCATTGTACTACGTACACAGTACCCAGCGAGTTTAAATAGTGTTTATTCACATTTTATAGGTTATGCATTTTTGAACAAAAGACATCATTATTAGCGTAGTGTTGAAGGTGCAGTACTTGATAACGTGAATATAAGTAACAGTTGTGGGCCCCCGAAGATCCTTGGATGAGGCCGGGAATTTTCATGGTTTTGATGTATATATAATGCAAACCATCTTCAATTGGGAGGGGGTATCATAGTCTTTTATTAAACTGTGATGGTACTGTTTGACAACCATCCCCACCCTACCTTACCCCACCTACACACACACACACACACACCCACACACACCAAAGTATTTCTGAGTAACTCTCCTCAATCTTGTTTTCTTGTAATAAGGATTGTTGAGTAGGACGCCCTCTCACAGATACCACATTACCATCAGATTGGACCCCTGATACTGTATTGAAATAAAACTTTATCACTGATCAGGCATGTATTTTTTAAGCTGATCTAGCAACCTATCACTGTCGTGCGTGCCGTACATTCAGTTTCAGCAAAAACCCTAAAAATAACAATTATCATCTAAACGTTGTATACTGATTACCATTTCACGTCAATTAACTCATACATTATCACCGCTCCATATTATATTATTTACTTTACATTGGCTGGACGGTGGACCATTCTGTAAAATTAGCGAAATCTTAAATGTTGCGATCTGCGTCTTTTTTGGAAGCTTGTGTTCGATCATTTTCAATTATAAATACTGTGTTTTATTAAACTTTTGATAATAAATTGAGTTGCAAAGACAGTGACGTTTAAATTATAAACTAATGGCATATACTTCATACTTTCAACACTTTTAGACCTATTTTTTAGTGAAGTCGACTTAATGCCTACTATTCCTGATTTAAAAAAAAAAGAAAAAAAAATAAATATATAAATAAAAAGAAAATTTATATAAAATTAAAAAAAAACCTTTATAAATATTATAAATGAAATGCAGAAAAGGCTGTTTCTCTTTGCAAGTGGAAATGGCGCCGCGAGCAGCTCTCTGAGATGGACGTGCGCCTTACAAGATGCCATTATTATTATTATTATTATTATTATTATTATTATTATTATTATTATTATTATTGTTGTTATTACTCTTATTGTTGTTATTACTATTATTGTTTTTATTACTATTATTGTTATTATTACTATTATTGTTATTATTATTATTATTATTATTATTGTTATTATTATTATTATTATTATTATTATTAGTATTATTATTATTATTATTATTATTATTATTATTATTATTATTATTATTATAGGTGATCACAACTTCCACGCATCGTAAAAAAATCTTCAAAGGCTTGATCAACCGGTGATCACGATTTGGGAAATCCACTGAGTTACTGTACCTTGATGTGAATATTGGCCTACGTCATAACTGTAACAATATAGCGAAATTTCAATTTATATAATCATAATTCCTTTCGGCAAATTACAACATTGTAAGAAATTTTAGTGTACATTCTTTAGAAACGGTAAATTAATCAACTATGCTTCAATACTTCTGTACTATTGGAACGCACAGTTGTCGCGTAACGTGCGATGACTCGCACATGCGTATAATTTAATTTAATTTGGCGGGCATACAGAACTCACGTTGTGCACAAACTGATGTCAAATGCAAAACACGACTTGATAGGCTATCTTACCCTATTTATATTTTCATTTATAATAATAATTAAAGATGATATTGATAATATTCGAATTGTTTCATTTGGTTTGTTTATTACTGTTATAAGCATATTTAATCGTTAATTAATTGTGCTTGTTTATTAACGCTTAAACAGTCCGACAATGATGAAGATAATGCTATAATTATGATAATAATGGTTATTTTTTTATTATTTTCATAATACTCCATTAAAAACATAATAATGATGATGATAAAAATAATAATAATAATAATAATAATAATTATTATTATTATTATTATTATTATTATTTTTATTATTATTTATTGTTATTATTATTATTATTATTATTATTATTATTATTATTATTATTAGACCTACTAATATAATCAATTGAGAATAAAAACATAAATAATATTATATTTCATTTATTCAACATTCAGGTAAAAGCAACAGTGACAGAATACCTGAGGATGCCCAAAGGTTAATAAAATGAGCATAAGCCGATCTATTTTTGATACTTTGGCAATCAGTCTAATACACTAATGATTTCTAAAATGGCATACACCGGTTCAAAATCATAACCTTTAATAAACTGACTACTCAAGTCATCCTTAAGTCAAGGCCATTCATTGAAGTCTGTAATAATATTTATTTTTTTGTAATCATTATTTCATTTTATTTTGTCATCATCGTTTCTTATACGCCTATAATCGTTACGATCGATTAAAAGCATCAAGGGAAAAATATGCTGGTATGAGATAAAATGAAAAAGTAAATAAAGAGAATGAGATAGGCCCCCATACGATTCTTCAATCCATATTATAATATACTGTACAGACAATGTGACTTTAAACAACCCAAATATGAACATCTATAGCCGCGACAAACTTCTGAGACCAAGCAAATTACAACACATTTTGCTAGGAAAAAAAACCACACAAAATAGTGTTCTGTGAACGTGATTAAAATGGCATAGTAACTAGCCAATTACAAGATGAAAATTGCATGTCATTAATGTCAATAATTATTGCCATTCTGAGGTTGTTTTCAGTTGCGGAATAATGGAATTTGCAGAGTTTCACCTAATGGTTTTGGAGGCGAGAAAACTGCAACATCCCGGCTAGAAATTGTCGTTTTAACTG
>NW_022727190.1:1479452-1510767 GCF_011630105.1 Anneissia japonica
ATATGAAAGTACGCATGAGTTAGGCACCCTGATAAAGATCTAAGGATAGGTCGAACTATTGGTTTTCTCCAATAATGTGTTTCTAAAGTCTATAGGCCTTCATGGTATTCGTTTTCTATATGTGTTGAAGGTGGGTGGTAAGATATGGTCAAGGTAAAATCGTATATTTTGTGTGGTGTGCGGGGGAAGGTGGATACGTTGGTGTGTGCACTGTTGGGTCGCCCGAGACCTAGACCTAATTAATCCCCGTTAGGCCCATTGGTCATGTTACCTGCATAAGTGTCTTTGTTATTAGTCCATACGGGTTTTGTAGGCTTAACACTTACCCTTTGGAATTATTCTTTAAAAAAAACTCACGTGCGTCATTCTGCAATCTTCGTCGCTTTTGTAACGTTCGGTTCTCATCCGTCTGTATCGAAGCATTCACTTGTAGTAGTCTTACAACAATTAATTAGTATGAAATATCAGCATGCAATAATTTTACTTCTGTATTTGAAAGCATGACAACCAAAGGTGGGTGAGCATCACATAAAAAACAAATATCATAACGGAAACTAAGTTTGAAAACTAACTAAACACAAACATATCGATGTAGGCCTATGTCTGATATATGCCATCAGGCCGTCTTTGAGGGGTTTCATGTTTAGTGAAAGAGATTAGTAAGCCTATGCCACTACAATAATGGGTTCATGCACACATGTGTGAAAAACAAACATTTAATAACGAAATATTGGTTAAGAACAAGAAAACAATTCAACAAACAATACAAACAAACAAACAAACAATTGCACCGATATTGTGTCACTTGAAGAGCCAATCCTGCTTTTTTTATTTTGCCTAAAAAAGATACAGTTACCGGTATCTATTTATTCATTGTTAACATTGGTTTTCTATCTTATAAAACTGTCGTTTCATTCTTCGTTAGGCTCAGAATGGACCTTTCCGAAGTGTCAATCAAACTTAACAACTGACCAATCAGAACAAGACCGGGGACACGCACATGTCCCACAAACACACTTGTTGGGTGTTAGCAACGATATCCAAGGGGTGCAGATTAGCGGAACGGTCCATAACTATCGTCCATACGAACATTCCAAAAGTAGCTGTATGCAACACATACTTTAATATATAACATGCTCTCAGTTCCATCGTCGACGTCGCCAAAAATCGTTTTAAGATCATCATGGATGGCAAGAGTCATGCAAGAAATCAGGCTTCACTGCAGAACTTCATCTACAACTTTAAACTCTGAAGTTTGTGCGGGGTTGTTGACATAATTCAACTCTGATATGATGACATCAGCTAACTTCCCGAGTCGTCTTCCCTTTCCTGCGCCTTTATTTTGATCTAAAATTTGCCCTTGATTAACTTATTCCTGTGCAGTACAAGTGTAACGTGAAAAACGAATACTGTAACTCACACAGTCCCTTTTAGGTCATTACTAATGGAATATACCTTTTATGTACCTTCCGTTAGTATAAGTCATTTTATATAGTGAGGAATAGGCATATGCGAATTGTTTTAACATTTTACTTAGGCCTATGTTTATAATGAATACGTAGGCATAGAGTACAACACGCAGAAATTAAAAGTTTATTTTTTCATTTTGAAAATGATGATAATTAATGTTGTTCCCTAATTTATATGAAGTGAAAGTATAAAAAGAGAAACATTTCTTGTGGAATTCTTGGAAAAGAATTAACTTACATTTGAAACTCGCTAATGGTAAAGTACCGTGACGATAGGCCTACTTGTTCATGCTTATTTAAATTTAGAGTCAACAGAATCAAGTTATTACATTGAAGACTAATTAGTTCAGATTTTATTTTGTTTGTTTTGAATTATTAAAGTCAAAAATTGCGACATAAAAATTCTGTAAATGAACAGCTTGCAATTGTTTCTAGAATGTTATTCATGTATTTTTGTATGTGTAAAAAATTAAGTCGTTTAAACCCAAACATATATCTTTCAATTCAATAAATGCGTGTGGTTTATTATAATGGTATACGCTTCACATGGTCTTCGAGTATTAAAGTGAACGTTTCGTTATAAGGATGTGAAGAGAGGAAAACGTTATAAAACCAATTAGTGCATTAATAAGCAATTTGGTTAGTAGTAGTAGTTGACCACGTTCATGGCACCACGCGAAACGTTCCGTTCCCGAAAGAGGACGTGCATTTATAGGCCAAAGTTACCGTACTACTAGAAAGTATACAAGGGATTATGTGAGCTGGTAATGTAGTTACAGACCATGTAATCGATGATCAGACATGTTATACTGGACGTATGTGTTGCCACCCAATAATAATCATGATGACCTATACGACCCCACACTACACTTCGTAAGGAAAATTAAAGAAAAATAAAAACAATTACTAAATGAATATAATTGATAATAATAATAATGATATCGATAAAGATTCCGTTAGTGACAATAGAGATAGTGATAATGACAATGATAGTGATGATAAATATTATTATTAAGTTATATTTAATATTATTACGGTATATTATATAAAATGCATATTTCTATATAGGCCTATTATTACTTAGTTTTAATTATTATTTTATATTTATTAGGTCTAATATGCCATTTAATTCTCTAAATTAATTTATAATTTCAATTATTTTTCTGATTCTTTAATGTGTTAATTTTAAATTTTAATGTTATTCTGAAATCATTATTTTATAAACATTTTATAATTTTACTTTTTTTCTGTTTTGATTTAAAATTATTTTGAGTTAAAGATCGAGTTTAATTTTCATCGTTTATTCTTTTGTCGTTTATTGTATGTACTGAGGGTCCAAATTAATCAGCTCTGGCTGGATGGACAACCGTCACATCAATATTGTTGAAATAACAGTAAGTAAGTAAGTAAGTAAGTAAGTAAGTAAGTAAGTAAGTAAGTAAGTAAGTAAGTAAGTAAGTAAGTAAGTAAGTAAGTAAGTAAGTAAGTAAGTAAGTAAGTAAGTAAGTAAGTAAGTAAGTAAGTAAGTAAGTAAGTAAGTAAGTAAGTAAGTAAGTAAGTAAGTAAGTAAGTAAGTAAGTAAGTAAGTAAGTAAGTAAGTAAGTAAGTAAGTAAGTAAGTAAGTAAGTAAGTAAGTAAGTACCGGTAAGTAAGTAAGTACCGGTAAGTAAATATTATTATTAATAGGCTACAATAAAATATGCTCTAAATTTAAATTCATAATAATATTTGTTTTGGCTAATCAGTACATAAAGATAACACAGTCCTACGTGACAAAAGACTTCATTGAAATGATCGACTACGGTATTCATTCATTCATTCTCTCAGTTAATATCAATAAAACTCATTACAGTAAAACTAAAAGATTACTCAATTGCGAGTTAATTTACAAAATGTTATAAAATGATTATTATTATTTACAAATATTATGAAAAAGTGAAATTACATTAAAACACAGTGAAAACTACAAAAAGAGAAAACATACTGGAAATTATAAAACTAAAATTTTATCGCAAGACAAAGAAAAATCACCAAGAAGGGGAAAAGTATACCCAAATAAATATTGGTAAAAACAATTACTAAAACATTTCCATTTATTTGGACATATATTTGAAAAAAAAACACATCAACAGATTTACAAAAGTGGGTACCTTCATCAATGAATAGGTATTGAACTAAACATACTTACACTAAACAATATATCTGTAGCCACAAAAAATTATAATACGGTACACACCTATATAAACCTTCCCAAAATATTAAGTTTGAAAATAAGACGGGTAATACTTTCATGTAAGAGGGTGGCGCCAAATATTTGTCGACAAGGGGTCCAACATAGGGTCGAACCAAGGGGCCGAATAGAGCCTCTGTCGACGGCCTGGGATAAAAAAAAAAATCATTTTTAGGGTACAACGGGAGAGTTTTTATGGCTTAGTATGGTCCAAAATGTGCTAGACCACAATATTTTGGATTGACAATCAAAATTACGTTATTTGGTTAGGCTATGCAAATTATTATTTTTTTTTTAAATGCTTGATCTGACGACCTAGTCGTGCGTCGGACGTCAGGGGGTCCAGACCTGTCCGACGGGGGATCCCCTCGCATACTGTACAGTAATTCTATGATACAATTATAGCAGGCCAAAAATTAATAAGAATCAGTAATTGAATACAGTAAATATAAAGTAATACAACGGTTATGATCAATCAATTGCAAGTAAATCTCCATTTAGCGGGATTGTAACGTGTGAATTTTTAATCATGTAAAAAAAACCCCAAAAAACAATACAGTAGTCATGGACATGAGAGAAGGGACTATCACGCGGGTTTCTGCTTAGCCAATGATGACGCCTGTCTGATACAGACTGGGGAATAGAAATTCCAAAGAAGACTCGCCTTTACTTCCCCTATTTGCTCTACATATAATCGGTCGCATTACTTTCAGACACACATCGCCCAAACGATTTTGAATTCCAATGGCCTAAGGGGCAAAGCTTGCACACCAAGTAGGCTACTTCGGAATCCACGTTTCGGTATATATATAGGCCTATCGCTCGA
Organism: Anneissia japonica; assembly: GCF_011630105.1. Classification (NCBI taxonomy): domain Eukaryota; kingdom Metazoa; phylum Echinodermata; class Crinoidea; order Comatulida; family Comatulidae; genus Anneissia; species Anneissia japonica. The sequence goes on from NW_022727190.1 coordinate 1,483,978, forward strand.
TCCGTGACTGTGATTTCGATAGTTTTCTTGCTTGGCGGTGCACTCAACCCCATAATCACTTGTAATTTCATTTTTGCAAAAGTTGAAAAGCGGCGTTACATTCAAACACACAGACTTCAAAAGAAGCCGCTATTATTTACCAAATTTGTTTACTTATTTACTGGTGTCAACGATAATTAACCTTCCTGTAATTGACCAATCAAGGATGATATTACACCTCACGTGACCTCTAAGTGACCTTGCTTAGCATTTCTCCATAACTCAAAATGGCGGACCAGCTGCATTGTCTGAACTGAATTTTAAACGTACGAAATGCAATCAAATTACACCAAAGGATGTATTTTGTAGGTAAGTATTGTTTAAGTGACATTTGTACGAATCTTATATGAACATTTCTAGTGTATATATACCAATGCCGAAGCGATAGGCCATGGAATTGGCAGCTGTTCCTCAGTGAATGTTGGTGTTGATAAAGGATTGTTTACTGTGTGTAGATAGATACCTATATAGCATGTCTGATCGAGACTAGGCATATCGCTTGGTATGTTCCTTGTCGTCTCACTTCTGGCATTTCATGTTTGTTTAACAGTTGTTTTTTTTTTGCAAAAAATGATCTAGTGATAAACAGTCAGAACCACATTTGTGTAGTGTGAATAGAGTGTCTGTGTATTGCATAGTGCAATATGAAAACAATTCCGACCGAAAAAAAGTGGTTTTGGCAGGTAGCTGACACTGCTGAGACACGCGCGGCACTACGCCGGAGTTAGGCCTGCCTAGTGAGTGCCGTGACAGGCTCAAGAGGTGGATGGCAAACCTCGGCCTACCTCTTGTCTTATGTTTCTTTATTTGATTGTATATTGTGTGCCAGTTGATTTATATTTTGACCTAGCTATGAATTATTAACTATTAATAATACCAACCTAGCCTAGGCTTTATAGGGCCTATATGTTTATCCTAGGCCTACACAGTTATTAAGTTTATTATAAGCGATGTTTTGAAATTGAAAATTAAAGATGACCGACCCTGGACAGAGCTTACCATTTTAGCATTGTCATTATTGGCTGAGGGAAAACTAGCACTTCACTCGCTGTGCTGCTCAAATATTGCCATGTGCGCGGATGATACCTCAAAAACCAGCTAAAATTTTAGTGGAAAATAGGTGCGTGGAATGGTAATTACTGCATAATACATCGTTTATATTAGGTCAAACCCTAATTTTTGGCAAAATCTGCACGGAAATCCTTATTTTCTGAAAATTGCGCAGACGGATTTCTAGGCCAAATTTTTGCACGAAGGATATATTCCCCGCGCAGGCCTTACTATAGAGTCAGGGCCATGTATAAGGATTGTAAGAGGCAGTAAATTTGTCAACTTTGGAACATTCAACTCATTATCTTGTCCTAATTATTTTGTACACAACAACAACATGTCAATGTTACACACAACTCATATACCTTGGTTTTGATTTGCCGGCCACTTGCTATGCCCAACAGTCATTGGCCGGCGCAATTCTATGGAGAACTCAATGCCACAACGCGCATGCAACCGACAATTAGCAGAGGACCTGCGTCGTCTACTGCTGACATTGAGCGGTGTAGGATTTGTACAACAGTCGTTTACGCAGTGAATTCCCGGCTTTAAGAGTAATAATAATTATAATAGATTAAGTTTCATAATTTTCATAATATCACAAAATATGAATGTTTTACAGATTTGCAAATTGGTTTTTACTGATGCAAACCCAACATAGGCAGCTACCTTAAATAAACTTTATTTCTTATGATTATTCCAAAGTTAATAAACATATTCAGTACTATAGCTCACATGGTGTAAAAAAAGAAACATTATTGATTAAATAAATATGTCCTCAAAGTGGTTCATGTATAGTTTGTCTGTTGGCATCATAAAATTTAGAAGAGTGGTACCAATAATTGGCCTAAGGAAGAGTTGATTCAATTTTGGGGTGAAAGGTTCAAGGTCATGTAAAGCTAAATTTTGTTATATTCATGTACATAGTAGAGGTACTATATGCACTTTATAGTAGTAGTAATATTTATTTTAAAAAAATGAAAAAAAAAAAATAATAATTATAATAATAATGGCAATTTGTATAATGTGCCCACAAAAGAATTTTTCACACATTGATTTGGGGGAAAAAAACAAAAACAGGCAGGCTCCTTAAACTTTATTTCTTACAGTTTATGTTAGTTTCAAGGATGTCAGAGGTTATGGGATTGTTGTAATAAAAAGAGTGAATGAACAACTAATTGCAATAGGTTGCAAAATAAAGAAATTTTACATTTTTAATGTAATTCGGTGTAAATACCGGGGATAGCCCACAAAAGTCTAGAAGAAGACTTATTTGCAGTGGGGTTGCCTTCTGGTGGTGATTGGGCAGTACATCCGGAGACAATCCCCTACTCTGTTCTTTAAACGTGTACATGGGCCAAGACCAACAGGCTTAGATATCTCATCCGAAAGACGGTGTGCTATTGTAACTTGTATTTCAGCCCTCCAACTGAAACACAAGGAGAGGCAGCGATGGGAATTGAACCAAGGACCTAGCGATCTCCACGGTTCAGTGTATGCACAGTGGCTACTACCGACTGAGCTAATTTGGCTGTGGCCCGTAGTTTGTGGACTGTGGATCTACAGTATGATCATGCGATTTCTAGGACTGGTGAAAAATTTCATTAATTTTCTCGCAACCAAAATATATACTACTTGTGTCATAGACACTTTGATATAGAACATCAGTAACCTTTGCTGGATGAATGGCTCTTGTTGAGCATTGTCTAAGAGAGAAACAAAAATTACCTTATAATTGATTCTTTGATTGCAATTTTGAAAAATAATTTTTTAATAAAATTATATTGATTGGTTTACTTTGTGCAAAATACATGGAAGAAATAAAATATTCTGCAGATTTTTGGCTGTGTTTAATAATTTATTCACGATATATTCCATTAGTGTAGACAAATCCTACTGTATGTTCGCTACTCTCCCTTGGGCCTGTTGTATACTAATATTGTATGATTTGTTAAAATACATTGAATTTAATATGCAATAGTATGCAGTATATAATAATGCTACTGTATATTATTATTATTCAGTTTCTTATTTTTATCATTGAATGCATTTTCATCCAAAGTACCAATCAATGATGAGCAAGATGTTATCGATACTTTAGAAGAATAGAGAATATTCTTATGTTGAAGATTCAGAATTGTTAAATTCGTTTGATAAGTGATAGATTTATTAAAAACATATTAAAGCAGGGTATGTTCAACACCTTAATAATATCTGCCTGATTTTACAGATACATTACAATACATATTACCGCCCTGGTAACTGGCCTAAGTCATGAAAAATAGATGTGCTTATTTACTAGGGCTACAGTATGTAGATTAAGCCTCGCAGGCCTATCAATTAGGCTTGGTGACCAAATTATCTCACTAAATTACACTCTTGGTGTTTAGTGGGAAGAAATTATCATACTCATGATATACTCTTACAATTAAGATACTACTTGCTGCACAGTAGACACTAAATAAGAATATATTATTCTTTATTACTTTTAAGGAAGTCAAACTTTTATGGCATTGTTCATTGATCACATCAACTTCAAGCATCATTTATAAAATCAAAGCTATGTAAAACATGGATTTGTATAAATATTATAAGTTGGGAATCAACTGATGCAGGCCTAGAAAAAGTGTGTGACTGCATAAACATGGCACACATTTTTATACTCTAATATAATATGATAAATATACAAATATAAACATTTACTTCCATGGTTGAAAACCCAAAAAATGTTCTCCAGACCTGGAACACTAAAATCTACAAACCGTTCCAAATTTATGCATCAGAAATACCAAATTTAGCGCCCCCAACGTTGGTAGCAAATTTTGCTATGTGATTAAGGAGAAATTAATTACTAGTATGGGTAATGGACATCTAAGTGATATGAATGACACTGATAGTACTACAACACTATTTATTAATAACAAGTCTGTAGTATACTGTAGCACATCTGATTAAAATTGCAATAGAAATGTTGGACACAGGGAAGTGAAGGGTTCAAAAACATTATCTGGTAATAAAATTCATTGGTATATTGTACATTTAAAGATGTACTATCCCTTGCAAAAAGCCAAAAAACATAAAAATCATTTTTAAAATTTACTTGCCCATTTTGAAGTAACATAAAAATGATCAACTTGAACATAGAAATTAGTGTATTTAAAAAATGCTTACCCATAAAAACCATCATTTTACAGCGAAAAAATGATAGCACTAAAGACAAAATGTCCACTTAATTGTAGGTTGACCAATCAAAAGGCAGTTTTTAGCATTGCATGCCTAAGTGAAAATCAATCTCTTTTTAGGGCACATAGAAAAAATTGGTATTGCTAAACCCCGCAAACCCTGCTTACCCCGCAAAGCTTAAAAAAAAAAAACTCCATTCAAACCCTGTGATAATGCTTGAATCACATAGTATAGGACTAAACTTGGTATCTCAACAAAAAAAATCTTAATTTTATGTTCGTCACAACCTATTTTTGGGATAAAAAGGCCATTTTTTGTATAAAAAGATTGCTAAACCCCACAAACCCCCCAAAACACAGTGCAAACCCTGTGATAGTGATTGTATCATGTAGTATAGGACTAACTTGACGCATGGTTCCCGGAATGCCGCCCTCAGCGGCGTGTGCGAAGCAACTCAGAGTCAGAAGTGGAACATGAATTTCGATTTGGTTTCGTAGTCAGATTTTCGAGAAAAAATTCAGCTACCCGTATTTCTCGACTGAGACGTCAATGGGAGCTATAATTTGTATGGCAAGGAGATGGTGCTACCCTTAATTTGTATTAAGGGAATTTACGCCCACAAACCTTGTATTTTGGTTATAATAGAAAATTTTTATTTTTTGGTGACGTCACACTCACGCTATAGTTAGCATGCATACGTCATAAGCTAGATTACGTCATCTTTTCCTGGTAAAGCAAACTTTCCCGGCGTGCTTTTTTCATGGATAAACAAACACCACTGCTTTGCACATGAGTGTCTTGTCTAGCTAGGGCTACAAGAGCCGCATAGTTAGCATATAATACTTAAACAAGGTACGTCTGCAACTTAATTATTCTTAGGCCTAGTTAATTTATTTCTTTAGAAAGTGTACTTTCTATCACATAAAATTGCACTGTCTACTTAGGCCTAGTCATATTATGCTTCATCGTCCCCTGCTATACATAGTACATCAGTAGGCTAGCCCCCCACGCTACAGTACAGACGTTTGCTAGGCAACAGAACGTGATTGCACCTTTCTTACCAGGTGTTCATGTAAATTTGCATAGGCCTATTGTTAGCTAACAAGCTGAGTGTATTCCTTTGTGAAAATGAGTACCGCGGGCCGCCACGTACTCATTTTCACAAAGCATTTGCATCCCCACTTGAAAAGAGGGAACTTCGTAATAGTTGTCACCATATCTTCACTCATTAATCACCGTAATTTAGCTTACACTTATGCATGGAGGGAGCACTTAAAAAATGTTCAATAATCATTTCACAACCCGACAAACCCCCAACTTTGTTCATGCATTACATAAATAGTTTCATCTTGCTGTACTCCAACATCACTGGTGCATGGTAACAACCAACTGGCAGACCATTTCTAGTCACACATTACTCTCCATAATGCAACACCCCTTGTTCCGTGTCATCTGGGTATCTCAGTAAAAAAAAAAAATTATAATGTTCCATTCGTAAGAACCTACTTTTTTGGTAAAAATGCCATTTTTTTGTATAAAAACATTGCTAAACCCCGCAAACTTCCAAAAACACAGTGTAAACCCCATCCAAACCCTGTGATAATGATTGAATCACATAGTTTAGGACTCAATTTGGTATCTCAGTAAAAAAAAATCATAATTTTATGTTCGTCACAACCTATTTTTTGGATAAAAATACCATTTTTTATATTAAAAAAATTTTAAACCCTGCAAACCCCCCAAAACACAGTGCAAACCCCATCCAAACCTTGTGATAGTGATTAAATCATGTAGTGTACCGCCACAAACTATTGCAATTTTACCTGCGCGCAGGCTTCGTAGATACATCGTAGCCTGATATAAACAATCTGAGCAAGGCTACACGAAACGAACCTACGAAGCAAAAGCATGTTGTTTATTTGTATGTGCAGAAAGACTAATGTAGCTTACTGTAATAAACAATGTATTGCTTGATAATTTGTGAATGACAAACACAAGTTTAGACCGTTAATTTAAAGTATGAAAAACGTACACTTAACTTCATGGGAGTCTCCTCTTCCACTCGCTGTCCACGGCAGGAACTTGTTTGTTTGTATTATCTTTTTAATTAATTAGCCTAGGCCTAGGTCTAGCTTATTTTTTATTTACATTTATTTTACCTCTTTTAAATGTCAAAAAATGATGTCCTCAATGACAATACACACATGTGAAAAGATTGTTCATCAAATAATATTTTGTAGTCTTGATTTAGTAAGATAAATAATAAATATAAAGGAGAATTAACATTCGTTGGTTGTAAAATTACCGAATGTCACATGGAAAACCCAATGGAAAATAAAACTTAGACGTCAGAGTGCACGCCAATCAGAACACAGTAAAGTGTGTTAAAGGTTAACCTCGTGGGAAATGTTGAAAAGCTGTGAGCGACAGTGAGTAAAAAATGAAGTAAATGCGGTCTAGCATGACTAGCCTTAATTCGGCAAGGTAGTGATTTCTATACTTCCATTTAGTATTGGATCGCTTTGCAGGTTCTGCTTCAAATTACTGTAAACAATAAACAACGTGACCTGTAGAAATCGTAATAATTTGTACATGATTTGTCATCAGTATTATTATTTAAAAGAAGAAAATTCCTACTACCAGAACAATAATATCAGATCAAAATTCTCCGAATTGGAAAGTTTACCAGAATAATTAACTGTCTGCTCTTCTCCTCTGTAAGGGAAAATGTAGGCTGTACGTTGGCCTAAATGACATTGAAATTCGAACATACTGAATGCCCACTAGGTTACCTAGCTAGCGAACTAAACACAGTTTTAAAACATGATCGATCTAATAATAAGGTAGGATATAACAAAACAATACAGTTCTAACATTGTTTATTAGTAAATTGCAACATTGCTCACGTGTTGAAAGCTGGTAAACTATATTTCAATATTGTTTACGCATTGTTTATCGCCCGACGATCCAGCCTACAATCATTGCAAAGCTAATTAAAATAGCAATGACCTTCGTATTGGTTCGTAGCTATGTTCAAAACGTACCTACGAGCAGATTACGAGCGGTTACGTGCAGATACGAAGCAATAATTTGTGTCTGTACTGTAGGACTCACTTGGTACCTCAATAAAAAAAAAATCATAATTTTATGTTCGTCACAACCTATTTTTAGGGTTTAGCAATGTTTTTATACAAAAAATGCATTTTTACCCAAAAAGAAGGTTGTTACGAAGGGAACATTATAATTTTTTAACTGAGATACCAAGTGAGTCCTATACTACATGATTCGATCACTATCACAGGGTTTGGATGCGGTTTGCACTGTGTTTCTTGAGGTTTGCGGTGGTTTTTTAGGTATTTTAAACAAAAGATCAATATTTTACCCCGAAATAGGTTGTTGTGAACATAAAATTATATTTTTATTTACTAAGATACCAAGTTGAGTCCTATACTGCATGATTCAATCACTATCACAGGGTTTGGATGGGGTTTGCGGTGTTTTTTGGATGTTTGCGGGGTTTAGCAATACCCGAAAAAATTGTGAAATTATCATTTCCGTCCGTGTCAAAAATTTTGAAAATTAAACAGCATAAAAAAAAAAATTGTGACTGGAAATACATTTTCTTTAATAAACCAGTTTTTATACAATATTTACAATACTCTTGCCAAATTGATAAAAATAAAAGCAATATTCTATTGTTCTGATTTAAAAAAAAAAAAATAAATAAATAAAAAACTGCCCATTCTCATCACTTTAAAAAAAAAATGACTGGTAATCTTATAATTTTTTCCGATTTGCCCTTATGAAGGTTGAGCTACATATTCAAAGCATCTCCTTTTTCTTTGCTCAGAGAAACACTAAAGACATAATATTGGACATAAAGTAGGGGGTGAGCTTGTACCCATGGTGGGCTAAATCTGATGAACTACAGCAGTTGTACAGAGGTTATCACCATTTAGTAGTTGTTTCTATCACAGCGAGACCAGTAGTCGCAGCGGGTTCCAGTCACAGTACAACCACCAGTGTTATAGTTGATCAATTGTACTTTATGACCATTAGCTATTAGTGGAAAACTTGTAACGATGGTAGTACGTACTGGTGTTAATTGAAACAAGTGTTATTAGCAACCTCTATGCTAAGTTTGAAAGAGGACGATAGCAATTACTTGTAGCATGGCAGGCAGTGTATTAACATAATACGGTAGCCATAACTGATGGTAGAACTTTGGCATTAACTGGTCTAATTTAGTAGCAACCTGTAGTAATATGATATAAAAAATAGTAGCATTAGTGCAGTATCAGTTGGTAAAAGTAGTATCAGTGGTAGTAATCTAGGAGCTATATCATTTATTATAGTATATTACTTTAATCAATTGGAAGTACTTAAATAATTAGTCAAGCAGACAGACAATAGTGCGGTTGTGAAAATCCCACCGGAAACAGGATATGAAAATGTATTTTGTTTAGTACAGTAGTTCATTCATAAAATAAAGAGGGGTAAGGATTGAAGTTAAAATTATTTTTCAGTACCAAGTACTATAATTGCTGACCTGTTGTTGATTTTTTTTTTTTGGTAGTGTAAAGTTTATCGAATAATTTCTTTATGATTTTAAGACATTAAGCCAACCAGCATTTTCAAGAAAACATTATTACCTGACAATATACAGACCTTTTTTGGTATAAACTGTCAGAAATAACAGTAATTAACATCAAACTTTACAAGAAAGTCAATTAGTATTATTTTTACCTAAATTACAATAAACCAAATTCAAAAAATAAATTTTACCGACAGGTTAAAAAACCACACACTTTCCAAATATGTCTTAATTTTGTTTTCTTTCTATCATTTAGATTTAAGCTATTTATGGTTTGATGGGATTTATGTTTGAGCATTGTTTCTTGCCATTTTTGTATCATCCTGTTTTTATTTTCCTTTTCTTTTATCTTAGCCTGTCGTCCTGTCTATTGTCTTCTATCGTTTGTAGTTTCTTATAAAATTAGGCAGCCCACCTCAAGCTTATGTTTTCGGCATCTTACCCTTCTTATTCTTACCATGCTTATCAAATGTACCGTATAAAAGAAAAGATAAATAAATGTACAAAAAAGAAAAAAGACGTATATGTCTACTTTCTCAAATTTATTGTATAATTGGAGCACATAATTTTTTGGAGAGATGTTTTCAAAAGGCTGCTGAAATAGGCTGATTTTGCCATTGAGATGCGCAGAAAATAGGTACGAAATACCAAGGGGCCATAGGCTTAGCCAGCGAGCCGTCTGGCCGTCTTTTTGGACGGCCTACAATTATTTAGGACGGCCACTTTTACCGTGACGGCTTGGCCTAATCAGCTTGGCCTAGCCTAATTTGGCCTGGTCTACCTTTAGCAAATCCTTTAGATTAATCAAATCTATCGAATGTTGCATTAAACTAAAGGGTAGACCAGGCCAAATTAGGCTAGGCCAAGCTGATTAGGCCAAGCCGTCACGGTAAAAGTGGCCGTCCTAAATAATTGTAGGCCGTCCAAAAAGACGGCCGGACGGCTCGCTGGCTAAGCCTATGGCCCCTTGGTATTTCGTACCTATTTTCTGCGCATCTCAATGGCAAAATCAGCCTATTTCAGCAGCCTTTTGAAAACAACTCTCCAAAAAATTATGTGCTCCAATTATACAATAAATTTGAGTGTTTGTTATGAGGCTGACACCGACTGTATGAACGGGATCACCAGATAGAAAACAATCGCTTCAACCTGCACAAATGACTGAATTGGCAAGGCTCTCATCCGATAGAACTTTCTATTAATTGACTTGTAACATTTTGATTGCAATAACATCTGTAGCTTGACTACAGTCTCGTTTTCGAGGCAATTCTAAGCCTAGTTGGTTCATAATATCAACCAAAGCATCTTTAAAATTGCCTTTTTTGAACTGTTTTTTAACTTCATGACAAACGTAATCCAAATAAAACGTTATAGGATAAATTTCTATTATTACCATTCGTTGTGAACTTCATATAAATTTTCATGTCTTATTTTGGGAAATCCGCAAAATACCGTGGTAGGTCGTTAGCTGTGTCTGAAGATACAGCTGAACGAGATACAGGAATGCCGGTGAGATACTGTACATACATGATCCTGAGACAGATAGTTCAGTAGCCTTATCTTTATCCACTGCAATTCACACATTCTAGCAACAACAACCAGAACAACGTACTGTACTTGCATACTACATTTGGTAGCTCAGTTTAAATGCTGCCGAAAATCTTCTAAATGTTCATAGGTAGGCTTAGGTTAGGTGAGAATAAAAAACTCAAGAGTGTTATTTCGCTTTATCAGAATGCTCTACCAAGTGAAGATGAAAACATTTTTGCCTTTATTTTTTGTTGGGATGGCCTACTTCCTACCCATTTCAAGCAGGCCTCGCCTAGGCAGGCCCTCGCCATTGAATTCAGCCTAGCCTAATGTAATTTCTGTTTTTTTTTTTTGTCTTTGAGTTATTGGAACATCATCATGAGATCAATAGAAATAACTTTAATCTTCAACTTTTTTATATATCAGTGTATAAGCGCTATAACTGTCCGCTATAATTTTTGTGTAGACATACGATAAAATTTGATGCAACCTTTCTCATTAACTTGCATCGGATAGTAGTAACCGTCGGAACATAGATTATGTACTGTATTGAAAGTAGAACCAGAGAGTAACAAGTCCCTGCTTTTTTATTATAACATTAGGCACAAGGGCCAAGGATATATACCAAAGAGCGAACGTAATCACTTTTCTAAGTGACAACTGCGTAACAAGACAACCACACACATAAGATACTTACATACAGTAGTCATAAGTCTCCTTATGAGGCTATTGGAGGTGGGGTTGTCATTGGTCATGAGAAAAGAATCCTGTTGCTGTGACACTACAGAAATTGAAACTACAACCCTTGGTATAAAAGGCAAGCATCCCAATGATCATGATCAGAAATATATCTTGTATATTATTAAACAATTGTATAATCAGGTTGACTATATAATAACTTTACCAGATCCTGTAAATATTTTTATGTTCTCCTTTCACATAGGAGTTATCTTAGACTATTTATATATTTTATTAACTTATTCTGAATTCCCACAATTTTGAATACAACATGATGAGCAGATAAAATGTGAAATAAATGCTTGTTTATTGAAACATATTTATATTATGATGTACAGTACATGCTTTTTACCAATTTTAATCTAAGTACCTTAATGTCAATTTTCCGAATACTGTACTTATATAAATCAAATGCCATTTCAGCAAAGTGTTTCTCTTCTCAGAATATATTTTTTCTTCTTGATCATGTGATATTGCAAATTTTATAGCTGTAGCTTTTAGGCCTGGGTATATGGTAACTTTACATTAACACAAAATTATAGTAAATGAACTCTGATACATATGCTAAACAATTATATTCAACAGGTAGTTAATAATAATTAAATGGTCTTTAAGGCCACTTGTGTCTTATAAAAATATACCAAATTGATATCTAAACTATCAAGATACCAAAAATTACTTTGGAATTTACAATGAGAGAGCAGCTTAGCTCAGTCAGCTTATCTGGTGGTAGCCACTGTGCGTGCACTGGACCGTGGAGATCTCTGGGTCCCCGGTTCAATTCCCATCGCTGCCTCGGTTCAATTCCCATCGCTGCCTCTCCTTGTATTTCAGCTGGAGGACTGAAATACAAGTTATAATAGCGCACTGTCTTTCGGATGAGACGTTTAAGCCGTTGGTCCCGTGTGCATTGATGGCCCATGTGCACGTTAAAGAACGCAGTACACTCTTCAGAAAAGAGTAGGGGATTGTCTTCTGGTGTACTGCCCAATCACCACCAGAAGGACCCCACTGGGAATAAGTCTTCTTCTAGACTTTCGTGGACTATCCTTGGTGTTTACACTGAATAAATCCAGTGCTAATGCCTGAAATTGGATTTACAGTGAAGGGATTTGTTAAACGAATCATTAATTATTAAGCTGGGCATTCTCTGCGGCTGACGGTCATCGGCTGACGCGATTCGATGAAGAACGGAACACGACGGACGACGCATGTGCAACAAATCGTTTTTAATGACGATCGATCCGTTCAGACTGCTACTGACCATCAGCAGACGGCGTTGTGTCGTCTAGCGCTCACAGGGAGCGGAGTACGACACAGTGAGTGGCTGGCCTTAGGAGCCTCAACAGTCGACGTATTGTACATTTATAACATCTATGTTACCCCATCAATCAGCGTTCCATAGTATTTAACTTGGTAAAGATAACTGGCAAGTTTTTCTTAATTGCCTGTAAACTCTAATTAAGTTTTAATTGGTCTGGAAATTAATGGCAATCACTTTTAATTAAATTATTCTAAATTTTCCAAATCTTGAGTATGTCATTTATTGACGTTATATTTCTAGTTTGGATTTATAAATGTAAAACTTAATTTGGAAATATGTTTTATAATAATCACACATTCAAATGTAATGTAGAGCATAAAATATATTAATATAATTATATGCAGTATTTTTATTTAAAATCACTTTTATTCAATAAGTACATAAAAACATTACAACAATTGATAAGAGGAAAACATTTAGAATACTTCCTATAAATAAATAATAAAACATTCTTGAAGAAATGTCAAGGGAGGGGACAGAGCCTAAATAGATAACAATACAAAGATGAGAAGAGGGGACAAAACATGGCAAAACAAGGAGAGAAAACAAACATAAACAAATATTGTGTTAGTAAAATAGAAGGTTAATTATTATATTGATATTTATATTTAGTAAAAAGGTTTTTGCCAGTAGTATATTGATGTAAAACGTCATGTCATCAAAGACCAACTATATCCCCTGAGCCTCCGGATCACTAAACCAAACAAGGCATCTCATCGTTTACATTGGGTAAAGATAGTAATATTGAGGTTGTCATAAATGATGATCAATATGACTAGCGTTCTGACGTACACAATGATAATTATATTTGTGTACTAATTCTTGTTTATGAAGTATTCATGGAATGTAATAATAATGATAAGATAATCAAGTTGAAAGGTAAAAATTCTACCTGGCTCTTGACTAAAAATTTCCTGAGGATTTGTTATTTATTTAATATCCGTAACCTTTTAACATGATCCTACATATGCACTGCACTAGGATGCTTTTTAAATGTCATGCTAAACGTAATGAATTGTAATCTTTTAAAAAAGAAGTGTCAGAATTATTTTCTGTCTACATGCTTTTTGATATCCAATGGCTTTCTTACAGTTTAGTTACTGTAGTTTTTTTGTTTAAGAAATGCTCTTTATTCATGTTATATTTTAAAACCAACGTAGGCAAAACGTTGCTTACCATAGGTTTGTACAGTAAAACTGTTAACTCCATATCAAGGTAGAAAATATCTAAAAGCCACCAATACACTAAAATGGTATACAATAATGAATATAGTAATTAAATATGTGTAGCAATTTAGTATGATTAGTGAGTAAAAATATTCCATTGTTTAAAATACACACTAATATTTGCTTTTAGACAAGTTAAAATTAAAAATTCATAATTTATTGATCTATTTTGCAGTAAAAACTGATATGCATGGGATTTACAAAAAAAAAAAAAGAAAAAAAAAAAATTAAAAACCATGTCAATGTTTTGGCATTTATATACTTACCAGAGTTGATATTCAATCATTTGTAAGAAATTATTTTGTAGTTAAAAAACACTAACATTTTAAAATTAATAGTAATAAAATGTATACAGTAACTTAAACTTTACAGTGCATTTTGAAAATGCTGATAATAATGTTTTGTGATATTTTGTTTAATATAATAAAATTACATAAAAAAATACTGAAAGGTCACTTAAGGTTAATGTATGCATTCAAGTAAATATATGCGAGCAACCTGAACGATTAAAGGTAACATCCAAACTAAAGCAGCTGTTTTAAAAAATGATGCTATCAATATTTGTACATAGCTTTATTATGGTTTATTCAAATATATTGGCAGCCTGGATGTGACATTTAAGAGTTTATCTGAACAACAGAATGCACAATCATATGTTTTAATCAAAATAAATCGTGGCTTCTGGTAATCTTGCATTCTATCTCTCAATGGATTATGATTTTGATATAGATTTATGCTCCAGAGGAAAAACAATTTTTTGATATGTTTTACAACTAATATTTTAAGACACAAAGAAAGAAGAGTGTTTGATGAACGGTTAATGAGATAAACATTCTTGAATATTTAAATTTGGGGGTAAAAGGTTTTCTCCCAGTTTTTAATATTCAAAAATTTTATATATCTTTTAAGTAACTGTAAGTGTTTGATAACTAAATCATAAAAAGTTGATGATAGATGTGATAAATACTTTACTAGTTGACACAACTTCTTAGAACTTTTGATGTTTAGTTTTTGATTAGCAATTGGTAGCTAAAAAAGGATACATTCCATAATCTGAATTTGTAGTTAATCCCATTGAAGACAAACATGATTAAGGTAATGTCTATTTGTAGTTGACACCGACTGTCTATTTCTCAAGACAGGCCTCCTTAAAAATACAATGCAAATAGGTGTTCAGTATAGGTTTGTTATTCACACACAAAATGTCCCCATGGAGTTGGTGTACAGATGCAATGCAATGTCAGGTTTCACATTCAGACATGCCTGTATACACATAGCCAATATTGCTTTGATGTGTTTGAATCCAGCTATAATATATTCTGACTCATCCGTTTGTTGTACCTTGTCGAAATGAATATTTGTGATCTTGTTAAATTTAGTTGCGAATACTATTAAATCCCTCAGCCATGATAACAAAATGTTAAAGATTGTTTATTGAGCTAATTTAAGAAAGTTGAATTTATTTGTTTATGTAAGGTATTACTTAAGAAAATATTTTCTCTTCTCAATATATTTATTTTCTATTATTTTAGCTATTATTTATTTAAGAAGTTTTGTAATAATAATTTTTAATATTAAAAATCAGTTGTTTGATCTCTCTCTCTCATTTGATTTTAAGTGTTTGGTCCTTATTTTTTTGAATGAGCAATTCAACGGTACCGGTATTGGTGGAGTATTTTTTCCAGATGTAAGCATTGCTTACTGTAAATCTGCTTGAATTCAGTTCTGTTTTTGTTCTAGTACCATATCTCTGGTTGCTATAGTATATGGTATTCAGAAGGGAAACTTATCTAGCAAAAGCCTGAAAATTTTCAGCTGGGGAAACTGGAAACGCCATACACAGGCACCTAGAAAAACTGATCAATTTTCAGCCATTCTAAGCTGCTCTGAGATGTTTATAGGACGTATTATGTATTCACAAAAAGTAAATAGAAAGTTCTCCCCCTTTTGGTGCAACAAATTGTGGCCAATGTGGAGGGGGTTTGGCCTGTCAGACAAGTTGCTTAAGCCTATGATGTACTTACATTTGACACCTTGATAATTAGTGTACAGGTCTCCCTCCAATTAAAGACCACCCTGGGACTGGGGTTTCCATGGTCTTTAGCAGCTTTGGTCTCTCATTAGAAAAATAAAGATTAAAAAAATCTGTTAATTTGGAACTACAGAATAGTAGTCTTTAATTGGAGATGGTCCTTAATTGGAGGGGGTCGTCATTGGAGGGAGAACTGTATATCATCGTGGGTCAATGACCAAGAGGTAGTGACATTATGTGCACTTCGGCACGTAATCATTATTATTAAATGTGCAATATAAACACCGTACATTAATATTATTATTAAATATTATTGCCATGAGCTATTTCGTTATTTAGATACGAATGTTGATATTACAAGTACACATTGAATACTTCAATTTTTTTCTTGTATTTTTAGATTCGGCTTTTATCAGTATTATTGTTCCTGCTACGAATGCCTTGATCTGCTAAATTTTCTCAATATAAATCTCCTGCATGTGAGTAGTGTATTTTTTTCTAATTTGTATTAAGTGTTATACTGATGATTTTTTTATTTTTTTATTTAATGAAATTTTTTTGTGTCACCTGTATATAAGCCGCACCTGTTTTAAGCTCTAAACTGTTCCTATAATGTTAGGTTTTTAATTATTTTGAAACATTGACATTATTTACAAATGTTCACATAAAGAAATTTCATCTTTTTCAGCCGATTATTAAACAACAAATAACTGGAAATGCATGTTAACTTCTGGCTACCGCAATGAAACAATGTATTCTTGCGCTAGGCAGCTCTAGGGAAATCCCCATTTCTTGCTAGACGGTCGTGCTACTAGAATTTTAAACATCAATTTAGTTTAAGTTAAAAAAAATCTAATAAAATAAAATACTTATTGAGTATATTTATCTATTTTAAACAATCATTCTATTATTATGGTGACTAATAATAGTCGGTATTAGGCTAAAAATATTGGTAATTCTAGGCCTAAGTCATCACTACTCACAGCCCACTGCAAAGCACGCACCATCACGCACCACGTTTTATAAACAAAAACAGAACTGGAGAAATATCGCGTGATACAAAGTTTACGCATGCACAGATGACGTATGCCTGCCTTCAATTAACTTCCAGTAAAATAATTATTACAATTTCAAGAAAACTCGTGTTTTATAGCATAAATCAATTTCACAAGTTTTTATTCTAAAATTATAGCGGTATTAATATTCTCTCTATAACGGTACAAGACACCGAGAACCAGACGTCGAACAGCAAGTTTCACCAGTCCATGTGTGTTTTATTGCGACATCGTAATTGAAGCAGCTCATGTGACCTCGAGAACCGAAAACTTCCGAAAAGTAGTTTGTTATTGTTTTTAGCGAAGCGGTTTCGAACAAAAACAGCGTATTTTAAAATTGTTTATGAGTGAACGTAATTATGAAAATAATTATTTAGACAACCCAAACCATTGCTTGAATGTCGTAGAAAATGTAGTAGGAATCCTTGTACAGCACTGTAGTGAGTATAATTACAAATACTAGGCCTTCAAACCGGTCCTGCCCTAGGCTAATTAATTGGGCTAGCATGGGCCCAAGCTAGGCAAACGGTGACTGATTTTCGCAGCGGCTTGCGATCTGAACTTTTTGGGAGTAGGTTACTGACCAGTGTATAGGCCGCACCCCAAACTTCGGGGGAAAAATCGCGTATAAAATTTGCGGCTTATACACCAGAATATACGGCACTTTTGGAATACTTAATAGTTATGGTAGTAGAGCTTCACTTGCTTTCCAATCCTAATGTCTTCGGATAAAATATATATGGTAAATATGAGGATATTTGTTCACATCTAATAAGAAATTCAAAGGGTCCGTACTAATATAATTAATAATTATGAAAATTTAGTTAAACCACATAGTTCTATCCCGTCAGTACGAAGTAACTTTTATGCGAAATATACATTTTCTTTAAGTTTAACACAATTATCGGAATCTAAAGGGATCATGTAAAACTTTCTACAGGGACTGTATGTTTTGTATGGTTATATAGTACATTAATCTGCTTCTAGTCATAACCTTCTGAACTGTGCATGACCTTTAAAACATCTGTGTACAGGTGAGAAATTAGTATCATACCCAGTAGATTAGCTACCAGGTTTTTGCTCTTCTGTTAAAAATTGAGTACTAGAATCTTTCACTATTTTTTCAATCAATTGAATTACACATCAACAGTGGCATGTCTAGGGGTGTGTGAAGGTTGTACGCCACCAAAAAAAAAAGCTCATGCCCACTAGTTGCCCAACTTTACTTTTTTCGCCCCATTGGAAATTTTCTAAGCAAAAGAATGAAATTCAAGTTGTTAAAAATTGCCTCATATCACCTTAATTTTGCGAGTTAGCGTCCCCTCCAATAATTATCGAGTCCTCCCATTTCACCATCATGGCCCCCCCCCCATCTGGTCTTTCATTCCAGTAGGCCTGAGCCGGGCATACGACCGTCATGCCGTTTGCTGATTGTCAGTGGCAGGCTGAACCAATCGTCGTTAAATATGATCGGTTGCACGAATGTCGTCTTTCTTTTTAAAATTGTGTCGGCCAATGACCGTCGGCTGCATTGAGTCCCTGGCTAAGTAAACTGCTTATCAAGATGCATTCCGTAACCTGCCTTAGTTTAAGTTTTTTATGGCTAGGTTCTATTGTAGTAGTCGTAAAAAAGGCCCTCAGTGCATGAAAAGTCACAGCACTGTAAAGGTTGCTCATTGAGACTACGATTTTAATTTTTTTAATGTTTGTCTCATATTTTCTTATAGCACGTAGAGACAATGCTGATACAAGGAACCTAATTACATTATATATTCTTTATTGTCCAATTAAATAGATTGCAATACATAATAAGGAAATTGAGTGTTTGGTACATTGCCAAAGACACGGTTTTACAGTAGTTATGCAATAGACTATTACTGTACATGAACGTGGACTCTAACGTTAAATTAAACTTTCCAACAACCCATATTCATAATTAAGCATTAGAGATAAATTTAACTATTCGGCAACCAATATTTATAATTATAATCAATATCAATTACTAATTACTAATACTAATAAATAGTTTGTTAATAATTTCTTTTGAGATGTTCTAACTTCCCCCTCCCCTAGTTTGGACATGTCTCTAGATGAAAGTGTGATATATTTAATGTTTTTATTGCCGAGCATTTGAAGGTCTATTTGCCTGTTTAAAATGAAGAGTGGTACGATTTAGGTAAAGTTAATTTTCGTCTTGGTCAAAATTGTCCAGTGCGAACATGGCTTAAGTCTCATAATGGCACTTTGGTGTACAGAAACTTGGTTAGCTTCATTTCTACTTTGCAATTGGTACATCACTTGTATTTGGTTCACATAATAATATGTAGTAGAAGGAAAAAAAGTTCTTCAGAAAAAAAAACAATGAATATCAGGAGATTATTTAAATGGTTGTGGGTCATTGTTGATGATTCATATTTTGTACCATTTATTCACTTGGGGATTGATGAAAAGGAATGTTAATAAGAACAATGCTTAATATAGAAATCAGAAGTTCTTTGGTAATAGGAGGAAGTTCGTATACTTGGATTTCTTGTCTAAAGGATATTACTATGTAAAAAGGATTTTGTATTTACATGTAGCTATCCACATACTGTGGGGTATTGTGTTGTAAATAGTGAATGGGCCTATCAAACTTAAGAAACATTAACTTTCTATGGATTTATGTTGAATTTTAATAGATAAATATGTCTGTTCTTTTGCATTTAAATTTTAACATAATATCAGATATTAAATGGATTACATTCGTGCGTATGCAAAAATGTTCATAAAATAAATGTTCTAAGAACAAATTGTTTGATATCAGCCATTAGGGAAGTGATATGTGGATCTAACATCATAATCATGAGAGATATTTCCTTTCTGCACTACCACATTAATTAATGCCAGCCTGATGTTCCTTAGGGAACCGTTGATTCCCAGCAATACTGATTGAATTCGTGCCTGCAATGGTTCATAGTGTATGCCTCTTTCCGTAATGTTTACCTATGGTGCAGCATCGCATATTATTTAATAGGTTATTGGTTGACTTTTATATTTTAGGTAAATCTAAGATGTGATTCTTTTTTTCAAATTCTACTTTTAATAATGAGTATATTATGCATTCTTTTGAAATTTTTTAGTTTATTATAAATCTAACAAAATATGTATTATTTATTATAGTTTTTAATAATGTCAATCATATTTTCATTACTGGTATGTTAATTTGCTTCAATATTACATTAATTGTTTATTTATTAATGATGCATCTTGGCATTTTGAGGATACCTCAAGTGAACTCAAGTATGATAATATAATTTTGGCAGATATATTTGAATATGTGAATAATGGAGTTTATATAATTTTTACTCTATTTGAATAGATAGACATTATAAAAACAGGAAACTCATAATATGTTAAATATATTTTGTTGTGTTGCTTTGTATTGAGATTTCTAATACAGATTCATCGTTGCATGTTCTACTGAATCCATAATGCGATGTGATCTTTATTCCGTCATAAGTGACTCATACTACGCACTATAGTAGTATGCTGTTAAGCAAACGATTGAGAGATGGATCACTTTGATATGTATTAAAATATTTTTCTTGCTTGGATGAGAATGTAGTTCAACTCGTGTTAACGGCACCCCACATGGCCTTCAGATATATTCATCCTGAGACTAAAAACCTTTCATAAACAATTTATTCAATACAATAATCATAATTTTTTCAGATAAGAACACTAAGTTGAACTATATTTTAAAAACATAAATAATATAATAAAATAAATTTGAAAATGTCAAGTTGTTCTTTAAGTGCATTAGGTGTTTCATCGTTTAATCCTTCTTTTGGATTTTTATGATTTCTTTGTTTCTCAGTTGTTCTGGCAAGACAGTTAGTTATCTAAAACCAAATTACAAAATCCATTTGGAAAAGTTCAATTGAAAAGAAATGTGTATGAGGCCCTATTTTTTTTTTTCCAAAAAAAAAAAAAATAGAAAAATAAGTGGATTAATGCACTAATTTGTGCATTAAATGCACTAATAATAAGAGTATTGCTAAACCCCGCAAACCTGAAAGAACACTGTAGAGCCCAACCAAACCATTTGATTGTAATTGTATCATGTAATATAGGACTAGCTTAGTATCTCAATAAAAAAAAAAATTATATATAATTTTATGTTTATAAGAAAATATTTTTAGGGTAAAATCTTAATTATTTTTGTGAAAATTGAAAATACATTGCAAACCTCCAAAAACACACCGCAAAATTGGATTTTTATTTTACCAAGCTGTATGGAAAGTATAGCAAGTGTTTGTGTTGTCACAGGTAAATACCAAATCATTGTGCAACTACTTTTTTGTTTGATTTAGCTAGTGTCTTGTAAGCCATTAAACTAAGTTTCTCTTTCTGTGGTTTAATATCTTGAGCATTGCAAAATTATGATACATAGATTCGTGTATGTTTCCTGGTTTGAAATTCTCATTTGTGTTATTTGATTTGAATTGATAGTTAGGTTGTCTCAAGGAATCCATAGTTTATATAGGATTATGAATATGAATGGGATATGAGTGTTTACATTAGTGGTGATTAGGCGAGACCTTTTTTATATCTTGTTTTGCAAACTTAGTTTGTTTAGAGGAGAGCATAAAAAAAATGGAAAAAAAACTTTTGTTTTCCATTTAGCAAAAAGTTTTGCCAAAATCATCCGAACGGAGAAAATAAAAATAAAATGTTATTAATTTGTGAATGTAAACAGTGTAGGAATGGGATGGTTAAATGCTTTAAATTTATATTTAGGAAGAAATATACATACCGTCTTGTATTTTTGGAGATTTTAATGCAGCGGCGGGCGTAATAAGAAAAAAGAAACATTTGTATTTTTTCTGAAATTTCTATTTTTCCATGGTGGCGGGTGGGCTAATTAAGCCAAAAATAAAATTATACTTTTTTTGAAATCATCATTATTGTTGGGCGGTGGGTTCGCTAAACAAGGTATAATAAAAGTATGGCTTTATGTACAGTATACAGCTTGTAATTGCAGGACCTTTTGTTCCATTGGACTTGTATCTATTCTAATTAATAGTTTGTATGAATATATGTATTTTTATTAATTTTGATTTTTAAGATTTTTAAAAATATGTTTATTCAGATTTATGCAGTTTGAATTTTTCCAGGGTAGCAGTGAATACTTTTATCTTTCGTAATTGTATGGCGACAATAAATTATGCCTTATATGGGTAGTATAGCTTGCTAATACATTATAGTATCTTCGATTAAATGCTTTCTTGCAAATTGAAATCTTAAAATCTCTGATCTTCTGTTATTTAGATGAATACAAAGGTTGGGCTTAAGAAAGTATGACGTAGTGGTTATAGTGCCCAAAAATCAAATACCAGAATCTTTGGTTCATTGCTTTATAATGCTACTAATACATGCTTTTGTATTATTTAATGTTTATTATTCAAGGGAGGCTGGTTTAGAGTATGATGCTTGCATTCAGATATCAGAATCATTGGTTCAATCCTATTGATCTTAAAAAATATCCACGCTATATTTTTGTAGAAATTTATATAAATTAAAATAGTTGACTTGATATTGTGGATATGTTGCTCAAATTGTGGTTTAAGAATCCTTGGTTTGGTCAATGTAAATTTAAACACCAGATCTAAAACCAGTCCTCGTAAACCTTATAGATGGACTTTGGCATCAAGTCATCAGTATCTAGTGTTCTTCCATCCTGTTGTTGTATTGCAATTCCAGATGACTTGATTTCTCTACTTTGATTTGTTTTCCAGGAATTATTACACAAATCGTGAAGTATAATGTTAAATGCATATTATCATCTCTGCCAACGGGCTGTGCCGTCTGCAATTCAATTGCCTTTGGTTCTTGAAAGAATACTTATTATTGTAGATTTACATTACTGTGTGGTCTTCTTTTTAATATTCATTGATGGTTTGAAAATATTTTGGCAAAGTAAGTTTGGTAACTTTGGTACTACCTTATGGAGTATCCATACAAAATACTCTTAGTCTTACCCTCTTATGCCCTCCTTCTCTTAAAATTATACACAATAAGATAATTCCTTCTTTTGCATACTTATTTTTTCAAAGATCATTAGAGGAGGCGGATTAAAAATAAAAATGAAATTTTGTTTTCTTATTTAGTAAATGATTTTGCCAAAAACATTCAGACTGAAGAGAAAATAAAAATAAAATTTTAAATCGGTAAATGTAAAATAGGATGGTTAAATGCTTCAAATTTATATAATTGGAAGAAATATACATATCTTTGGAGATTTCAAGGCAGTGGATGAAGAATGAAAAAATGAAGAAAAATTTTTATTTTTTTTCTGGAATTTCTGGAAAGGTGGCGGGTGCGTTAATTGGCCAAAAAAAATTTTAATTTTTATTTGAAATCATCAATATTTGCAGTCCGCGGGTTTACTAAACAAGGTATAAAAAGTCTTGCCTAATGTGTACGTAAACAGTTTCCCCCTTCCAATATTGTTTGTACTCATGTAAATGATGGGAA
This sequence comes from Anneissia japonica, assembly GCF_011630105.1. NCBI lineage: Eukaryota > Metazoa > Echinodermata > Crinoidea > Comatulida > Comatulidae > Anneissia > Anneissia japonica. Next base: position 1,507,265 of record NW_022727190.1, read on the forward strand.
GAATGATTATTCCTTAACATTTTTGTATGATTTTTCTATTAAAATGTACTTGCTAATAAAAAGTAAGAACTTCCAACAAAGCCCCTTACAAAGGAGATTTGATCAGCAAGGCGGAAGCATGAAAACTATGTTGCATCTCAGCCCATTGATTCACCTCGCTATACGTTACAAGGGGAAATAAGGGGCTTCCTTCGCCTGTAGGGTTACCAGAAACGCGCACATTATCTAAGTCGACAATATGCCACAACTTTGCCAATGCTTTTTGGATTGAGGATAAAACCTTTCTAATAAATTGTAATATTTCATAAATAAAAAATTGAAATGTCTAATTAATATTAATTTTGTGCCTACCAATGGTTGAAAGGTAAATTTCTAATGACCTACTTATGTATGTTGCAGTTTTATTATTAGTGTACGGTATTTTTTAATTGTCAATACCGGTAATTTAGGAGACAATTAGAGATGTGCCAGAATATTGCGTATTCATGCAAATGTATAAAATTAGCAACATTAATAACATGTAAAATAGATTTTTTTAAACCCACATTGTAGCAATAGGGATTCAAACCTAAAGGGATTCTGTCCAAACCATCCAATTGTATTTGATAAAAACATGTGACATGCCTAAATATGGTCATGATGACATCACATCATGACCATATATGGGCACATCATGACTATATATGGGCATACAACAGTTTTTTGTCAAGAAAATTTGATAGTCTGGTCAAAGCTTTAGATTTTCCAATGCAGAAACACAAATGATAGTCACAAAAGATTTTATTTATTTATTTTTTATTCAGGCCAAAAACAAAACAAAAGTTCATATTTACAAAAAAACAAGTTCTCGTAATCTTGAAAGCTCCGATGAGGGCAGGGTAATAGAGGCAGTAGAGTATATTGGTCATAATGGCTGTCCATACAAAAAAGATCTATTAATCAATCGGCCGAGTGTTTCTAGAGCTCCTGAGGCAGTAGAGTATATTGGCTCTAATGGCTGCCCATACAAAAAAGATCTATTAATCAATTGGATTATTCAATCAGCCTAGTGTTTTTAGAGTTCCTCATCAGAGCTAAAAAAGAAAAGCAAAAGTAATGTAGTTCCTAGGAAGATTCAAAAACAACATAATGCCACTATCATCAGCAATTATGAGAACTAAGATAATGTTTGTTTTTTTTTAGAAAATGTATTGTCCAAATTGGAGAATTAAAATCATTATTATAATTATTACAGTTATAAAATGTAATTAATTACACATTTTTTACCAATTTGAAAAGTTTTTAACTAATAGGTTCAGCAAAGCTTATTTAATTGTGGTATACAAAGTCCATTTTGAATACACAATAATGACATATTTTGTGTTTGCCAGGATACCAGATTTGTTTATTTATACAACATTGCAAATCCTTGGTTTGTTTTCATTAAGAAGTACAAAAAGGTCAGATGAATAAGTTTAACAGTTGTCCTGGGGTCATGTCCTAGGGTCATTTCTTCATGCTTCTATTTTGTGTTCTGTTGAGGAAATGATGTTTCCTTTGGTGGAATCTTTGTATGCAATTTTATTATATTTATCAATTTATAAAGCATTACCATACTTAATCAATTTCAATTACTTAAAAATTAAATTACGACCTTAAATGTGAAGTACGTGAAATATTTAAATTTTTGTATTAAAAAAAATGAATGTATATATATTGGGTTTAAATATATTTTTGGTTTAAAATTTATTTGTGGTTAGTATTGTTATAGGAACTTATATCGCACCTTGCCAAGTAATACAAAGGGCTTTCGATGTGTTTAGAATTTAATAATGCTGAGTATAGTAAAAAATGATTGGAAATCAAAAAAAGATGAAAAAAATATTTCTCAGGATTTTAGAAAAAATGGTGGTACCCCTACTTTTATTTATTTTACAAAGATAAATATACAAAACATGTCCCCAATGTCTAGGTTCCATGGATACTCATTTCTTAAGGTTGATTGAAGTTTTGCATAATTTTAGTATTATTTTTGTGAAAATATGGGATAGACAATAACATGAACATTTGATCTAAAAAAAATTATTCTTTTAGGAGTTACACAGAAACCTATGTTGCATTAAAGGATAGTTTATTCTGTCTTTTAATAATAATCTAAAAAAAGATTTAGATTAAGCGAGTTGAATGGCCGAGTGATCAAATCTTTCTATAATCTATATGGACAATTAGTCCGTCGATTATTTTTGGCAGACTTATGTTTGGGTCGGACAAAACAATAGGTGATTGTTATAGCCAGTAGTTGGCCTGTCAAATAGTCTATCCATACTAGGTAATCCTAATAACACCCAGATGACAAGTTTGGGAAGGACATGTCTGATCCTGGATGGAACGTTTAAATACCGGAAGCCTCCGAAATGCAGATTGTCTCGGATAGATCCTTTCCTCTGCAGTTACTACGTTTCCGACTATTTCCTGATCATTCCTAATACTTTATCTTAAAGATTGATTATTAATGGGATGTACCTTTCTCCTTGGATAACTAGCTAAAGGCAAAGCAAATTAATGTCCTAATAATCTATGGTTATTTGCATTGAAAATTGTAATTTTAATGCTAATTATAATAGGAGGATGCGTATTATGCTGATGCGTATACTAAATTCCCATTTGATTGCACATTATTTGATGATTAATATAAACAATATTTAGATGAAAGTCAAATATTCTATTTAAGATTTTTAATAAGATAACATATTAAAAAGTAAACATATAAGAGAAATGATAATTTTAATTGAGCAAATTTTTTTTCTTTTTAATTATACCTTTTTATATTACCTTTGTCTTGCTTTGTACTGGCAGTCCCAAATGATCAATGATAAATGCACCATCCTTTAAAAACTATATTGAAATGAATCAATTCATTGGTTAATTAGTTTTATCTAAAATTATTAAAGGGTTTTTCTTGATTTTACCAAAGCATTTACCATATTAATTGTTAACTCATCCTGCCTCAAACCTATTCCAATTGATGCGCAGTGGTCGATGTTTTCGTTCATTGAAAGCCACTAAGGCTAGATTCAGGAATAGTTTCTTTCCTAGAGCAATTAGGGCTCTAAATTGTAGGTAAATGTTCCATACTTTTGCACTTTGTTTCTGTTTGTGTTTGTTCTGCCTTTTGGAATGTGTTTTTACCACAGAGCAAAACAAATTTCTATGTTCTCCTGAACAATGACAATAAAATATGATTGATTGATTGATTGATTGAACTAATCATATTAAAGAGGGTACGCTGAGATCGTGGAACGCCGGCTTAAGGAGCAAGCCTTGAATGTTGGCATGATCTTCCTGAGTACTGAATTAACGATGATGAAAGCGCTGGAAGATGTGACCCGTCGTGATGTTCTGTATGCGATCGTCATAACAAGCCAACACGAGCTTCACCGCTCTGTAACGCTTAACATCTTGCACGGCACTCCACAAGGTAAGAGCTATGGAATTTTATTCAGTGCTGTCTCTTATTCCCATCT
>NW_022727190.1:1510882-1526470 GCF_011630105.1 Anneissia japonica
TGAATAAACTAAACTTGAAACTTCTTCCATTAATATATAGTATTGGACCAATTTAATTTTAAAAGATAATCTCAATTTTCCCTGAGAAATAAACTAATTTTTATTTATATGATTTCTAACCATGACCTTTAACTTCCAACTAGGCATTGACCTCCATGCTACCTAGGTCACATTCAGACTCAAAATATCTATAAACTACAGGTATGGAAATGTATACACCTGAAACTGTTCATTGCTGCAACCTGCCATAACATAATGATCAATTTATAATAAAATGTTTATCTTGCATAACTATAGGCAAAGCAAGACTAAATGTAAGAGAATGAAAAATCCCAATTATTGCAATGTGGATTATGATATAAAATTTAGAACATAATATTTTAAACTCTTTGGAGGTCATTGACGCAAGTGTCAGAACTTTGGCAAAAATATGACGGTATTTTGAATATAAGAAAATAAAAAATTGGATGCCTTCCTTTTCTGCCTATAAGGCGAGACACTTTTTATATTTTGTTTCGCAAACTTATTTTTTTTAAAGATCGTCAGAGGAGGGTGGGAAAAAAATATAAATATAATTTTGTTTTTTTATTTAGCGTATAGTTGTTCCAAAAACATCCAGACGGAGGAGAAAATAAAAATATATTTTATTGGTGAATTTAAATTGTAGTAATGGGATGGTTAAATGTTTAAATTTATATAATAAAAAGAAGAAATATACATCTTATATTTGAAGATTTCAGGGCAGTGGCGCAGGTGTGCTAATTGGTAAAAATAATATTTTATTCTTATTTGAAATCATTATTGGTGGGTGGCGGTTTCGCTAAGCAAGGTATAAAAATGTCTTGCCTGTCTTGCCTAACAGAGGCGGATCCAGGGATTTGAAATAAAGGGAGAAGATGGAGGGTTAGACCACCCCAGCCTCACCATGTTTAGGACTGAAGCCTGAAATTTTTTGATTATGGCACCTCTACATGGCTGGAAATGGTTTCTCAGATTTAAATTTGAATATGATTTTCCTTTTTTCTCCATTATGATTTTGAAAATTTATGGAATCTGCCACTGTATAGAATATAAATTTTTATACCAATGACAGAATTTGGGTGACTGGGGATTTACATCAAAATTCAGGAGACCTATGAAATCGGGAGAGTGGGAACGTCTCTATTATTGTGAGTGATTTACCTCTGGCAACGATAAACACACGTCTGCTGTAGTTGTTTTCTACATATTTCTGAACTCTATTGAACATCCTGAAATACATATCAGCAAAAAATGCATTTGAATTCTGCAAGTGTAAACTTACGGATAACAATAACTGTCTACATTAAGCATTTTTGATCTCCAACTTAATGATTTTCTTTTAGTTCCTTAATTTAAACATAGAATCCTATAAGATTTGTGGTTTTAAAGAAGTCTGATATTTAAAAAAAAAAAATTCCTTCTAATTGCTTATTCAACAGATATTGCAGAGTACTGGGGGTTTTTTGGTCAATGTTAAGAAATAAAAAAAAATTAAAAAATTCAAGATAACTGTCTTATATAATAATGATCATTTTGTTAGTTTAATTTAATATTTTATTTTGTTAAATCCAGTAAAGATGTTTAATTTTAGTATTGTGGATACTTAAGAAACGGCTTGTTGGTAGTCTAGGCCTGGTGTTAAGAACTTAAGTATAAGCTGGTATTCTTGTTTACCGGTATGTACTGGGGCAGCTTTGAGCTTAACCTCTATGCGATATTTGAATAGTCTTTGTGTACAATTTTTTTGTATCCAAGGTTCTGGCTAGAGGCCCACAGTAAAATAGATTAAATTAAATGTAGAAGGTTGTATGCTATCCTGAATAAAATTTAAGTTTGAAATCCAGAGTCTAGACTTTCATGAGTCATCGTTCTTTGTTTTAGATAGGAATTGTGTTCGGTAGAGCAAGCGCCACCTAACTCTCAGGTCTTCTTTCTCCCCCCCTCCCCCTTCCCATTTAGTCATATCACTGTATCAGTGTACTTCTTATCTAATTTGTTGTATTAACTTAACTGAACAATTTGATTTTGCTTTGATCAAAGCTTGACGTTGACTCATCGGGAGTGATGATTTTCTAGGAAACACTTTGAAGAGTAGCATCAGGTGTGGTGTGAAGTGTTAACATTGAGACGTACCTTTGATACAATGTTTACCATTAGCTGTCTGTATTGTAGTTTTATGGTTTTGCACATGTTCGACCACTTTCTTTACATAATCACATTTTCTGTTTGCGAATTTGATTATTGGATATCAAACGCATATTGCAAGTATATGTAAAGAATTTAAGTATTTTTTGTTAACATTCATTTCATTAGTGTGATACAAAAATGTGATATTCTTGTTACAATAAATACAAGAATTTATGCATTTTTTGTTAGTCTTTCAATAGTGTGATGCAAATTATAGTGATTTAACATTTTTCAAAAATAATTATTTTTGTTACATATAAAGGGAGACTGCTGTTTTCTTTTGTTTTTTTTTTTTATAAAAAAAGTTTTAATAATACCAAAAAATGACATTTATTTTTGTCATTTATTTTGGTTAATCAGCGAACTATATGATTGTTGAACCTCCCAGAGCCTTGTCTGCAGTGACTATCTCATATGGAAGTGCTTTGTTACATGGCCTTGGTTATGCTTGGCAAGGTACAACTTGTCATTAGGCCAAGGCTAAAACGGTAAGCTAATACTAGCATAATTTTTTTTTTTGTTTTTGTTTTGTTTTAAGACAAGTACTTGGATAATATTTTAGTTCAGGCTGCTGATAAAGTAGATTCGGAGATTCCTTTGTATAGTAGTTTCAAAGTTATTTTCAAAAAATCGTATATTTTAAAGGATGAGATTCAGTATTTGTTCAATTCCATCAAATTTTAGTTTGCTGGAAGAATTGTATCCAACATCCTAAATTTTAGGTATTTAAATGCCAGATTGAATTTTCTGTATTTCTCTCCCTGATTTTTTGTTACATTACAAATGCTCAAGAATGGAAAAAAATATATAAACCAACATGCCAACCTTTCCTAATTTTTTCATCAAACCCCTTCAGTCTATACAGTAACAGGTCTACTGTACACATGCACTTCAAGCAAAACTCCGGACACAACACATGATTTTCCAAACCTGGGCAAGAAAATTCGGAGTTGCGATTTGTCTAAATGGCAAAAAACATGACTTGGGTTGCCAAACATTCTGTGTTAGATGTACGGGATGCATTCAACATTAGGAAACTCAGGTACACACCAGAGTTGCCAGTGTAAACAAAATAAAATTCTATTCCGGACTCCTGGCATCCACTTTCACTGTGGCCAGGTAGGCCACGCTAAGCTGGCAATGTGCTAGACCAAGACACTTTTCAAATTAAACCTCCTGCACTTCCATATAAACTTGACAACAAAATTGCTTATTTAATCCGCAAAGTCAATAAGAATCTGCCGATAGGCCTATACTGCTCGATTATTGGCAATAATTGGCCTCCATCACAATGCAAGCGACTTGAGCGAAGTGATGATCACCATTGCCACATAAATTGAGGGCAGTATTTGAACCCGCGTTGCCGGTTTAAAATGGGTGCAACTCAAGATAAGCCTGCACTCTTTTGTTAATTGTAAATGGAAATGTATCCGGTGTCTTTTTCTCGTCCATAGCCTGGTTTTAAGGCAGCTGGTTATTTAACATGTTTATGAAAAAGTAAAATTAAAATGGACTGTTTCATATTATTTTTTTAAGCTATAAGTTTTGCAGCTCAAATTAATTATTACTTATCTGCATGGTCTACCGATTTTGATCACATAGTGTAAAAAAAAGTTATAGAGGGCAGCCATCTCTTAGACATTCAGGAACATCTTTCCTTTTAACATTGTAACATAAGCACCATGTTGTAAACATTGTGTCATCAGGCTGTCAAGTACTGTTAAAGTATATTTGCTATTTATTTTTGCGTTACACTAAACATTAGGTTAGTGGTTGTCAATCGTTTTGACCGATGACCAAATGTCCAGGCAATTTGCCATGACCCACTTCTGTTAAAATGTTAAAAAGCAGATGCACTGGGTATCAACAAAATTTAACTAAAAGTTTTAAATAGTACTTAGAATGCATACTTTTTAATAGTAAAATTTTTGCAGGACAAAATTTAATTAAAAAAAAAAAATTCAGAGGTTTTGCAACCCATACATAATAGATTGAGAACCATTTTCCGTGGAAACGATAATGGTCCACTGAAGATAATGATGGCTATCGCAATGCCAATCTTTATGTAACTAATATTGGTGTGGTTTTATACCAAGTTTATCTCGCAATTACGAACCTACCAATTACAAATTTTATGAACGGAATTTTATAGTGATGATGCCAGTACATAATCTAGAAAATTGCAATTGGATTGGATAAATCGTCATAAAATAAAAAATAATTGTTTTCAGCCAATGAAAATGATGATAATGTTTCTTGTTCTGAGAATAGTAGCATTAGTTATGAAATTAGTTCAGATCACCTCTTGTTATTGTCAGAGTTCATCATCATCTTTTTTTTTTATTCTACCTTTCTGTCAATTCTTGTTAACATGATATCTCAATGTGGTTTTCAATGTGCTCCGTCATGCGTGACAGGTCAAGGTTGAATGCCACGTACCGTAATATTTCATGTGCCCGTCATAACGCGTGTGCACGCATGCATCAAAATTTTAAAATGCTCAAAATCACTTGGACTAAATTAGAGCATGTTTCGGGCTATTTTGAGCATTTCAAAATTGTTTGACATTTTTAACTACGTGCGCACATTTTTACACACGTTGCAAGTGTTTTTTTACATATTTTCCTGGCATTATGATCACTAATTTCCATTCTTTTTAGTCATCTTATGGCCAATGGCAATGCCGTACTCGCGTATCAAACATAGGGATCTTTGCGCGCATTTGTGCCGACATACAGTAAAAATATGCTAAAATCAGGCCTGTTTATTAAGAAGAAAGGTGACCCCCCCCCCAATTTTTATTACATATTCTGAAAGCACATGAGTAGATATGATTTTATAGATAATAATTGCTGATCGGACATTGTGACATCATCATATTGCCATCTGAATTTTTAAAAACTGAATTTTATCTATGACGTCATTATCCTTGATCAATCCAACTTTGAGTATGTTATAGCTGAGACAATTACCTTTCATAAATTTGACTTTTTACATTTTTATGACGTCATCGTGGTCAAAATAAATGTTTTTTTTGTGCCATTTCTGTGCCATTACCGTGCGCAAGCGTGTAATGACGTAAGCGTATGTGTGCGTAAAACTTTTATAATTCACAAAATAATTTTTTAAACTAAATTAGAGCACTTTATAGGCCATAATTTGAGCATTTAAATATTTTTCAATCCGTGCCCAGAGCACTTCCTGAGGGTCAAAATTCAAATGTGCGGCGGATCACCTAACTCGTCCGAAGTGACGAGTTCAAATCTATTTTTAAAATGTACCTATAAGATATTGTATTGAATATATTATGTGCTTCCTAGACAATAATGTTGTAAATATTAGCAAGTCAGTGGTTTAAAATTGTTATATTCTTCTTGCATCGGACATCATATTCCTCCGAGATCTTAATTTAAATATCACATGACTTCTTAATGGACATTTAAATTGTCTTTTAGGATACCACAAACTATTAATGTATAAAACGAAAGAAGTTTTGATGATTACTGTGTCTATTAATATTGTCTGATAAAATTAGGGGGAAACCCTAAAAAAAATCATTTGAAACATTGAATTGTTATTTAAAAGGATCAAATGCAATATTTAGTTCTGATAAAATATAGATCAAATCAATTAATATTTTGCTAATTTGTAAGACTTCTAAGAAAATACATAAGTGATTACTACCACCAGCCAGTTTAAAGGAATTAAGGATCAGAGCTGCTAAAGACCATAAAACCACTGGTTGCGAAAGTGGGATTAAATTGTAGAGAGAGCCATGTAACAATACAAAAAGTATAAGAAATTCAAATATTAAGTTTATTTTTCATGTTAACATAGACAGTATACAGTATTTTTCAAGTAGTAACACAAGATAAACTGCCTTTCTATAGTTATGTTTAGATTGTAGGATCCACTTACTGCAACAGATCAACTAAACTCTATGCTGACACTGTGTCAGAGTTCAACATGAATTCTTACACTGTACCAATCAACGGTGATAGATTTCAAGTAGGCATACAGTCTTTAAAATGACTTGCCCGTTTTCCAAGTCCTATGCTAACAAACCTTCTTTGCTTGATAGTTCTTGTATTCAATTGAGTAGTTAAAAAAAAATGTGATTGTTATATTTTGCCCTGGAATGAGTTAACTTCCTCCTGTAATAGTGCTGAATGTTCATTTGGCATTGTCTCAAGATCTGGAAAAAACTGGGTAAATTCATTCAATATATATTTTGGGATCTGTTAAAGAACAATCATGTTGTAAGTCATGTAGTCATAAAGGAAGATCTTTTATCTATTTAAAGAATAACCAGCTGTTTTTATGCACCCTAGAGATACTATTTTAAATGCTTCATTCTTTTGATTTCTGTTCAGCTGCCGCATAGTCACTTGTGTAGGTATTCATGTAGTACTTGCAAATTTTTTATTAAAACAATTCATAAAGTAAATCTTTAAATTTGTAAAATATTTATACCTAATTTTTAGTATAATTATATTACTTGGTATAATTGTACTTAATTATGTAATTCAATTTTCATGGTTCATGGTATGAGTAAGTAACGACAAATTATTATAGAAATGCATTAACAATGATGTTATATAAATTACCCAGAATCCTTGTCTTACAAATTCAAATTCTTGGAAGTTATGTAAATATATTACCCAGAATGCATTTGTATCTTATTGTAATTTTAGTCACCTTATAAATTCATAGGTTTTATGTGAATGAATTTTTTTAGAATGAACTTGAACATGATTGTGTGCTAAATTCATCAATGTAAATTCTCCTATATAATTATCCTTGTTTTCTTAGAGTTAATTTAGTTATCTTTGTCTCCTCCATTAAAGACACGTAATTATTGGTTATTAGATATTTCTGTCCAATCCCCCTCCCCCCATCCATTTCATTCTGCCATCTGTCTTGGCTCATCGTTCTGGACTTGCTATGCTTCGCTTTTTGTTTTTGTCCTGGTTTGTCTTATGTTTCTTCCTTTTGTTTTAATCTCTACTCTTTGTATTTACTTAAATATGAAAACAATATATTTTGCTGTTGTTATAGTATTTTATTTTAAAGAAGGAAGTGAATATATGTTTATTTTAATGAATTTGAAATTAAAAATTAAGATTCAACTTCATATTAGTTTTATTTTACTCAGTTTAATTTATTGTATGTTATCTTTATGAATTTCAACGGAATGGTGTCGAATATAATTCCAAAATGAATTTCAGTTATTACCAAGAATACAAGTATTTTACATATAACATAAATTCTTTATTTTGGAGATCACATTTTTTTTGGTCAGGTTGTATACACTATAAACTGGAATTTAAACAATTTGTTGTAAACCTCTGTTTTGTTTTGTAGGTGTAGGGGGAACCCTGGGGTCCAGTTTAATAAAAGGGCGATGAACATTTGTTGAAAATCACCTCTAGTTTATGTGTACAAAATTTCCTGCATGTACACTGGATGCTTTTAAAGTTTTGGTAACAAGAACAACAGTGAGGCTCTGGGGTCAGTGGACCCAAAAATGTTTCAAATATAAGCCATGGTGAAATAAGAAAGAAACTAAGAGCTCACAGATAACTACAAGTAATTGGTCCCTGTGGAACACATCCTTGTAGCTGTACTATGTGCAATAATAACACATTATTATTATTATTATTATTATTATTATTATTGTTATTATTATTATTATTATTATTGTTATTATTATTATTATTATTTAGTATAGTTATTGATCATCTTTTATAAGATGGTGCAACTGAGTAAGGATTATTGAAATTATTTCAATTTCACCTTGAACAAGTTTTATCTGATTACTATCGGTCATCGACTTCATTTGACAGGAACGACTTTGTATTTACGAATATTATTTGTAAGTAATAATTCTCCTTAATCCAGGGTAGATATAGGTGAGTGATTGCTTATTCAGTGATTTAAATTCGTAATAATACTGTAATGGTGTTTGAAAGTTTTGGACATTAAAACAATGGTTTGGACTTGCTTGCATATCGATAATTCCATATTGAATTCAGATAATGTGACGATTGGTTGTTTGTCTAAAATTACAGGTAGGTGCTACATAGTGTATTAGTGTAATAAGATAAATGTCATGCAAAGTCAGTAATACATTTATGGATATTTGGCTGTTTGAATTATGGTGTGTATGTAGTAGTTATGGAATTAATAGTCTTACTAGGAAAAGAACCTACAGATATTGAATAACAAAATTAAACTGTATGGTTTCAATATGGGAGAAAATTGACATTAAATTTCCTCTCTTTGATTCTTTATCGGTCCTTAGGATGAGTTCTTGTAACATCTTTATTTTTATACGCTTACCTACAGTGTTTAATTTTATTTAGTTTTATCTTCTAATTAAAACCTGATAAATCCCTGCAGATATATTTGTGTGCCTATAAAAAACCTAGGAGATGAGTAGAATTGTAATCGATGATATCCATGTTTACGAATCTAATTGTTTGATAAAAAATGCAAAAGAAGTCTGCATTGTGTTAGCCTTGCAATCAACTCCTTCAGACACGTTGACATATAATGGAGTTGTCAGCATTCAAAGAGTATGCATAATTCTCTTACGGTTATGCAGATAAAATGTTATATTATAACTCCTTATGGCTAGCATCAATCTCTTTCCTTCTCTCCCCTTTGAAACAGGCAGCGTGCAAATATTTGTTATAAAATTTCTGCTGATTAATATTTTTTTAAATGAAGGAACAAATTGGCATATTTATAAATCTAGTCAGGTAAGGTGTGCTTGTTATTGTTACTTTTGTAATTATGATACCGTGGTAATTTGGTGTTACTATCCTTTATAGGTATTCTATGTCCCATTCCCAAAATATTCTCTCCTCTTATAGATAATCTTTCCGTTTCCCTAGGTATTGCTTTCCCTAGATATTCCCATTCAAGATACTTTCCCGATTCATTTCCAGTCGCTAGCTTTATTCGGTCCATTCAACAACAGTATGCACAGGAATATGATTAAAACAATCTGCTTTCCTAGATAATGAATTTCTTTTTTCTAGTTTGAGAATATGTTACTTATTGAATTTGTAATGTGACATATAATAGTCATAAGTATTGTATTTTAATCTTACTATCTATGTCCATCCATCTATTCATTCATCCACCTATCAATCCATCTATCCATCACTCGGTTCATCCATCCTTCCACCTACCCATCCGTCCACCTACCCTTCCGTCCACCTACCCATCCATCCATCCATCCACCCACCCACCCATCCATCCACCTAATATGTGTGTTTTTAATAAATGATATGTAAAATAATGTATATTGATCTTAATATCTCTATCCATCCATAAACATTAAACCGAGATTGGGGGAGGAATGTGCCCATATCCTGAGTCACGTATACGACCTTAATCGTTATATGACAGACAACTATTGGTGAGCCTTTTGTGTAATGATAGTCGTCACTCTGAAGATGATGTTGTAGGCGTGAACATACAAAATTATAAGTCTGAAGTCTGTCCTTATTGGTTTATTAATATATGGAAAAAACATCTATCAATATCATCTACAAACCAGATTTTATTTAGCAGACTGAAAGATTTTTAGGTAGGAGGAGGAGGATATTATTTTGCAAAATGGGTTCTGCTATTAGCATCTAGGAATGGAGAAAATAACAATTTATTTACGAAGGCATACTCAGTAATTAATTTAGTTTGCCCTTCAGTTCAGTAATCTTATTGATAAGTGTTTTATATTTTCTTAGTTCTGAGGAAATATTAATATTTTTAATCATGAGATATGGAGCCAGATTTTATTTTTTTCTGAAAATTTTTCACAGTGGCAGGAGCGTAAACTATCCGAAAAAAAACCAAAAAACATTTTCGGTGGGCGGCAAGCTTGCAAAACAATTTATAACAACATAATTGTATCTTACCTAATCATTTATGGATTGAAAAGTAAATAATCGTTCATAAGTAATTGGTCACTCATTAATATTGTATCGGAAATAAAACCAAATTTTTTGAGATGCCAGTAAAAATCATAGACCACTTTACTCTTACACCAATGTTGGTATTGTTATGGAAACGTGAAAGTACTGTAATCTATTACTACAAGCACTTGGTATAGATTACATGTTAGTGACAAATTTATAAGTCGAATTGTCAAGCTGGTGTATGGAATCATATTGGTCTTTCTCATTGCACTTGTTAAGTACCTTTGCATTTTTGCATGATCAGTGCTCCAGTGCTGCTTGTTGCCTGACTTGCAGGGACCATCTTAGAATATTGTATAAATTAGGACTATTACAATGTTGAATACGGTACTCTTCATTATCACTTTATACATGTTGATATATTTATATCAGTATTTAGATTGAGCCAACTAATTAAGCATTGTGTTTAAGGACAACTTTTGATTGTATGGATGGGAAATCATTATTCTATTTATTATATAAATATAATGATACTTAGTTAAATTCTTTGTTGTATTTCTGTGTATAGTGTAATTATTTTATATTTTTAGATCCTTAAGTGTAGTTTTAATTTTTATATTTAGGCCTACATTATTGTCTGAAAATTAAATGCTTTTCAACATAAAAAAAAAATGGTTGATGATTGTACATAGAAACTTGTGTATTTGAAATCGAAGGCCATCCCTTAATCGAGGCTTGCTGGCAGTGAAGATGGGAACATAGAAATGATGAGGCCATGCATTATGAAATTCTTAGCATTTCAAGTGTACAACTATCTAATAACTGGCATTGTTTTGTTTGTTTAACCTAATCCTGTACATATAAAAATAAACATGGCAATTGTTTATACCAAAGGGATGGGGGAGGGGATGGGAGGAATTTTTATGCTAAACTTAATAGTAAATACATTATGTATTTTTTTTAACTGAAGAAGAAAGTTAATCTCACTTCTGGTAGAATATTATTGGTTTACGCCAAATCAATCTACCTCCCTGTTCCCATTGTTTATTCTTACAAAAATGTCCCTAAACATATATGCCCAGGAAGACATCCATGGATACTCATTGTATAAAGGTGGTTGAATTTCTGAAGTATTTCCTTTGTTTTTTGCCTTAAATATATAAAAAAAAGAGGTGATTGTGGGAACAAATACTTACTTTTGATTTTTTTTTAAAATTTTGTATTGCACTGCAATATAATTATATAATTATTATGTTTTAGATTTTTTGTTGTTTTTTGTTTCATAATGTTTAGTTTATAATGTTGTTTAACTTGTTTATATAAATAAAAGAATATTTGTGATGTTTGAAAGCAAAATTGCTTGTAGAATTATAATTTTTTAAGTCATGCTGTGAGATTTCATATATTTAATTTACATTAATAAGTGTTACAAATTAAATTAACATAGTTATAATTATTTTTTATACTTTTTAAAATATTTAAAAAAAATAATTTTCATTTAAGGAACAAACAACTCTGAATTTATTATTAATTGTAACAACTTATTAAAATATGTTTAATAGTTTAAATTTATTAACACTAATAAAATATTTCTTTGTGTAATTTATTTATTTAATTTTATGATGTATAATTCAAAATAAAATATGCTAGTCTGATGTGACCACCCTGCCACAATGCACATGTAGGTAATTATTTTGTTGTATTTCTGTGCTTGATTGTATATATTGTTTGACCTTTTTCAGTTATCTCCATTGGACTAAACAGCTGTGGTGACCTTGTTTAATGCGTTTTAGTTACCATGACGATGAAGTCTATTATTATATAGCGGTCTGTATCCATATCAGCATTATCATGTATGGTAAGTAGAAAATATTACTTTCTGTAAAAAATACTTTCGTATAAATGTGGGCGTTATAAGATTGATATAATTACAGTACTATTTTAAAATTAACAGTTATGTTGTTTTAGTGTATTGTCTCTAGATTAATGATAAATTTGATGAATTTTGTATAGTCTGGCCTGCAGAGACTACAGTATAGATTAAGGTCGTAGTGAGGTCAGTGAGACGGAGGCTTAAGACCTTATTGATTGCGATTTTATAAAGTGGAAATGCTTAAATTATTTTCCTAACCCCGACTAGGTAACTGTAATAGAGAGCGTGCTGGTACAATGGTACTATATTGTGCATTGTGTTTTATGATAGCGTTAAAAATATTGTAACATTTAAATTAAGATTTGGGAAATATTAAGAATATCTATTGGATACTATTATATTTTAGGGTTTTTTGCATGATTCACTATACAAATCTAATTATTATTATTATTATTATTATTATTATTATTATTGGTTATTGTTTTGGTCATGACACATTTTAATGGCCTTGTAGGACAACTTTTGTTAATTTTCTTGTTTGAAAATAAAGGTAACTATTGTTAATTGTTATTAATATTAATATTATACTCACTACACATACCTACCCCCAAGCCCATATACATCCATCCATCCATGCATACAGACCCATCTAGTACTCATTGATTTCGTTTAGTTAGCATTTAAAGTGTTAAATTTCATTTGGGTTTGTTCAGTGTCATTAAAAAATTCAACTTGAATGTCAATATTGCAATAGAGAGGTTACCATTGGTACCACTAGGTAATAGGTAGTTCTGTGCTTGCTATTATTTAGTTCCTGTTAAGGTAAACATTGAGTTCTTTAGGCCTACTGGCAAGTTTGTCAAATGGGGTTTCAAACAAGATTTTTGGTAGTCAGACAGGAAGCAATAAATATTGAAAAGGTTTAAGAAGATTACACTTTTATACCTTCAGTGGAAATTTTGATATAGAACTGATGTGAAAAATAATGTTTCACAGAAATATGATGAGCTGCTACTTGTATTGATTGTTAATATATTATTTTTATCACATAGAATATATCCATAGTAATAGTAAGATTTTAAAAGTATGAGAGCATAGTATCTCTCAAAATGAACCTCCCAAATATAAACTCTCTTATTAATATGAATGCTGTTTGTGTTGACAAAACCATTACAATCTTTGCAACTACCAAAACATTCAGAATCCTTGAAAACAATGTGAAATGTTAAATTAGGAAAAAAAGGTAAAAAAAGTTTTAACTGATAAATTGTCAGCTTCAAGGAGAAGTTTCCTTGCACACTTCCAACCGGGGCTCTTGGCAACCTTGGCCTCTAGCCAATGAAAAGGTAACACCATTAAATCTCATAGATTTCAAATCTTGGCAACTATGTTTATTGTAATTCTTCCAAATTGTTAATGCTCTCAGGTGCACTGCTACTAGTTTAGTGAATATTTCTATAAATTTTCACAATAAAAAAAAAGTAAAGTAAAGTTATACATATTTGTATTTGTTTATATAATGTAATATTATCAGTTAATACAAAGTTTTCCTTTTTTACTGCTAGCAAAACAGTCTATTTTCAGGTTTCCTCTATCTAAGAACTTCCAATTAAAGACCACCTCCATTTTAAGACATATGGTCTCAAACTAACAAATGTCTTTTATCTTTATTACTCTAATTACAGACTAATGCTGCTAAGGACCATGGAAACTCCGGTCCCAAATGTAGTCTTTAATGGGAGGGAGACCTATACTAGCACAACACCCTATTCCTCTCTACCAAGCAATTTCTCCCTATTCTGCAAAGGTATATTTTTCAAATCAGCAAAGCAAAGTACTATCCTATCTTGGCAGTTGTAATTTAACAGGCCTAGGACTTAGTTTAAACCATCAAAGAATTACATGCTGAAGTCAAAGCCTATGATTCATCATAGAATAAAGGATTGAATCAATGTTGTAGGCTTTATTCCTAAAGGTTCTGAATCATGAGATCTCAAGCAAAAAAAAGAGTAGAATGTGCGAAAAGAAGAGCTGCTAGTCGAAGAGCCTAGATTCTATGGAACATCCAATTTAATGTAAAATAAAAAATGTATTTTTATACAATTAAAATTACTAGCAAAGTGTGAAACAGAAAGAAGGAATTAATGCTATGCTGGTTCGGAATACTGTCTTTTTATCAGAGACTGTAATTCCGTTCAGAACCTAATAAATGTTAGCGTATTTTATCATAGATTACAAGGTAATGATTATCTCTGTAAGAATGAATGATCCAGTACTAATATTTTCGAGCAATTGTTTATTGTAATTGGAAAGCGTTAAATTGAATTGTATAGACTTTCTTTCAAGTGAGAACAGTGAAAGCTTGGAAGTAAGTTTATAATATATGTGAGGTCTCACCACGAAATGAGACGCATCGTTGGTGAAATCAATTTTAGATATTCACCAAAATAGGTCAAAGGCAAAATTTAAAAAAAATTTTGATTTTAATGTTTTTGAATAACTTGATACTTATATTTTATGATTGTGTACTTTTTAAGTGAATTTTCTTACTAAAACAGTGTTCTCTTCGCATATTCTGTAATTCTAGTTCTATTATTTGTACAGGTTAGTTTATCTTTGAGGCCGATTTTCTCAAAACCTGGTTCTTGTACACTTAAACTTTAAATGCTAACATCTCTGGATCTATTTATCCTATGGAAGCCATTCAAAGACCAAATTAAAGCTTATAATGTGATCTACCAAAGTGTAATATTAACTCATTTTTGGGTTTTCTAACTAGTGAGACCTCACATATAACAATTTCCGGTTACAATAAATAATCATTTTAAAACTAATGAACATCATCTGGTTAAATTCAACTTTGTGAAGTAGCAATTAGATCAAATTCCCTGATTTCTAGTCACCTAAAAACATCGCAGAAATGTTTGTAAACATTTTTCATGTATTATTATAAAAATGTATTCTTTAAGGTATTTCCATAAATAGTTAAGTGATTGACCTTAGGCAGTACGTACTGCGTACTACTTTACGACACTGAAAAAAAAATTCCTGGAATAAAAGTCCATAAGTTTTACATTTTGAGCTTTCAACATACATTTCTGCTAAGCCCTATCCCATGAATGTTGTTGCTAAAGTCCACAAACGTATGCAAAGATGCAAGTTTTTGGGACAACACAACATGTTTGTGGACAAGTGCATATTCTTGGCCTTTTCTGATTGGTCCAGGACACATTGGAAAAGTGACCATTAAAAGTTGAAGAAGAGAATATTTTATTTGCAAATTTTATTCTGGCTGTTGACTAGGTATTTAAAATTTTTTTTAAAAATTATTCATAAACATTCATTATAAAAATTAATTAAAATAATTAATTTTTATTTTTTTAAGATAAATTTACAAGACTAAATAGTAGCATATTTAGGGGGGAAAAATATCTTTCATTTGCTATCAACCATTCTTTTATTACTCTTATAGAAAAAAATGAGATTTAATTATATTTGTCACTTAAAAAAGATTTAAAATTTGTTTATGAAACTTAGGTGAAAGGGTTAACATATGGTCGTTAATTTTTTTGGAGGGGG
>NW_022727190.1:1526732-1587402 GCF_011630105.1 Anneissia japonica
GGAGGGGGGGGGGGGGGGGAGAGGGAGGAAAAGAAGGATTTTTAATGAGGTTTTCAAACCCAGATTTTACCAAAGACATAAATGTGATAAATGTTTGCAATGTTCCATTTTTAAAATGGTGTTTCTTAAACCAATGTCTGTTTTTTTTTTTCTGGTTTGCAAAAAAATTAATGTTTTTTGTGCCTGCTTAATTTGGCATTTACCATCATGTAATTGGCTATCATATTACATAGCCTCATTTAGGTCTAGTATACCCATTCACTAACAATTGTAATATGTTTTGTACGGTATACTTCAGTGTATAACCATCATCACTTTAACAGTCAATTTTTTATTTAGTTTTTCTATTTCATTTTACCACATACACAAATCTTAAATAGTAATCATGAGTTAAAGCCTAAATGCGAAAGAAGTTATCATGAAATACTCATAATAGTTAATTAGTAAGTATTGCTTGGTCATGATTAACATACATTTCCGAAATTTTGATTAAACTAAATTTTGATTATATATTGAGAAAAGATTTTTCTAGGGTTGAACCAAACTTGTGTAAAATAAAAGCATGCAGCATTTAATTTGTCATAACACTTTTTGTATTCATGCACCAGTATCATTTAGTTATTCAGAATGTTAAGGATGTTGAAATAGCGTGGAGAATAGCCTCATATTGACGTCACACATGGATGCTTATGTAGATTAGCTAGCTGTGATAATTGAAAGAGTATAAACCAATCTTTTGTTTTATTGTGCGTTGGTAACAGCTTCGTATCTGGTCAGTCTGACAACTGAAAGCTATAATTATGCCTTTTACAATTTGCCATTTTTATATATTAATGTTTGCGTAGTCACAGCTCCTGCATAATGTGTGTATATTTGATATCACAAGTAATTTAGGTGGTTGTATAGACACATTGATACTATTATCTTTTATGGGCATAATTAGTTTATAAATTTATGGGAAAAAACTAAATGAATTGCATGATCATTTAATTAATGAACTGAATTATTAATGTGGTAGGATTGTTAATCGCTTATATTTGATTGACTGATAGAATGTGTTTCATCTATTTATTTTTTTTTAAAATAATATTATGAAAGGCTTTATCCTTTATTTTACCATAGCTGTGGAGTCCAACCTTTATTTTTTTAATTTATTGTAGCTGGGAAGCCATCAAAGCTACATTGTTCAAGCATACAAAAACATTAAATTAGATATAGTAAAAGCAAAGACTAATTACAGGAAAGAAATGTTGTGCACCTAATAATAATAATCATTATTAGAATATGATCCCTAAATATTTTCCCTTTGAGAAAGCTGGAAGGGTTCCCCTCTTTAAATATTGTTAAAAAAGAAAATATGATGAGTATTTAGCTAATGGCCAGACTGTTATCTGGGCTTTGTTCAACTCATAGTCTATGTGCTACGTCTTTCAATGTTGGTCATTCTGGTATCCATGCATTAATCATGCTGGCTTTTATCTGTCCAAGTCGGTTCTGAAAGCATACTTAATTTTCCGAGTAGTATTTTGTAAAATTAAATAGTATTTTGTTTATAATTCATGTAGAATAAGCATAAAAACATATATAATAATATACTTCATAAATGACTTCATAAATGGATTTTCAGGTATCAGTTCAGAATATTAGGAACATTGATATTGTGAAAAAAGTATTTTAAAATTATTTTATAGAGTATGCTTCCAATTGGTCTTATAATAAAAAAAATTGTTTTTAAGGTAAAATATGTAATATGTGACATGTTTGGAAAAAATATTTGTCAAGAGTAATATTAATTTGTATGATTCAAATTTGTTTCTTCTCCCATGTTAAGCCCTATTGTTGTAATGAGACTTGGTTTTTACATATTAATTTGTAGATTTATACGCATTATATTACAGTTATTGAGTTTCCTTTACAGTTGGATACAAATTATATTTAAGAAGAATAAATTAAATGATAAACATTAATTAGGAAACTGATTTAATTAACATATTAAAAATCAACTCATTACATTCCATGTTTAGAATTATCCACTATATTAGGCCTACTGTACCTATTTACATGAAGCTACAATGCGCAATCTACTAAAGCTTGTGGTTTTCTTAACACAGAGGTCATCAATAGGCCAAATGTAGGTCAGGTATTTCGGTGACCTTTAGGAAGAGGAAGTGAAGATAATTGAATATTTTTTTTTGGGAATCGCTCTCTTGACAGGGGTTACTCAATCTTGATGTTGGGTTATATTAACTCACATATGCCACAATATGTTCAAATTTAATGTATTTAATATTCATCACTTGCTAATTAAGATGTGGACAGATTGTAATAATTGTAAATACTAGACATGTTTCAAAATAAAACAAAATGTTTTGGCAATATTATAATATGCCAAAACATTTTGTATACATCTGTATATAAAATAAGATTTTTTTTGTTGCATAATCCAAGTATAAACATTTTTAAGCTTGAATATTGTTTGTTATTAATAGTATCTCTGTTTGTTATTAGTTGTTAATTTTACCTACAGGCTATATTATTTTGGTTTCATTGTTCAAGTTGGTTTCCCATAGGTATTTGCCAATAATGACCTTTTTTTTTTATTAGCTCCTAATTAAATCACAATAATAGGGTATCTATAGATTATGTTTTATTTTAAATATGGAAGTTTCGTACATTAGAAAAAATAAAGAATTTATAAACATGTGCTGGGTTGAACAAAATTTGGTGTCATGATTTGAAATTGGGAACAGATAATTTTAAATTTGTTAACATAAATGTTAATTGATAAGCATTGTAAAGGTCATATTGAGCAAATTTGGCAGACTATAATCGATTTATATTGCTTGAGTAGTGAAAAGTAAAACAGAGATGGGGGTGGAATTTGAAAGTTGAAATTATTGTTAATTTTTGTTCTTTTAATTTTTCAGATGCAGATCATTTATATCTGTACAGGTGTTTATATGTAAATTAGCTTGAATAGTTAAATTCAGACTTCTTGTTCATAATTTTTTGGTTGAACATAGTTGAAAAGAAGTTGTTTTACTTGGAACCAAAGTAGAATAATTCTTTAAATTGTGACTCAGTGGGATGTTAAGTTTGACAAATATTTTCAAACAGCACTTCCACTGGTCATGTGTATCTAATTTTCTAATTTGCATCGGAAAAGCGAATATTTAGATAAAAAAGGAATCAAAGTTTAAAATGAACAAGAAATATTACCAATGTAAGAAAGAAACTCCTGTATCATTATGGCGCCAATACAAACGGTTGGTAATAAAAGTTGTCATGTTTTGTCTTAAAAAATAATATGCCTAAAATTTTCCTTAATAGAATTTACTTAAAACATTGTTAGGATGGCTTACTTTGCTCAGCAATTTGTCATCTTTTCACTACGTAAATTAGTAGAACAAAAACCCATGGCCAACATACCTAATCTCGCATCCTTGTTTGGTGTCATATATCTGGATGATCTACCCTACTCTGTTAAAATCTCACACTTGCTTTTTGAAAGTTAAGTTTAAAAATCCATCTGTCTTCATTGTTATATTTCATATTACATGTTTTAGAATGTTTGTGGATTTGTTTGTATAATATTATTGTCGGTTGCATTACTTTATTTAATCTTATACGAGTTTGAAATTAGCGCATTGCTTTATCAAATATTGAACATTTACTTGTCTAATCATTATCCATCTCCTCATTTATGATCTCTGATTGCATTTGATGATAATATTGTGATCACTACAGATAATTCACATCTCTTTTATCTCTGTGATTACTTTAAGATTGATATATTGTGATCACTAATCCATTTATGAGTTATTGGTTTAATTTTGCTATGTGTACCTTCTTTCTCGTTGACATTCCTATAGTTACATTTGTCTTCCTGTCACTAATGTTTAGATCTTAGAGGACAAGCTACAGGAATTGGGAGTTTCTAGACATTGCTATTAGTTATGAACCCAATGCATTTGAGTTGACCTTTTAATTAACATGAGTGTTTTTGAAACTATATAGCAAACACTATATTTTTAAAATTAAATTTTTCAAAACCATATTATGGTGAGGAAATAATTATTCAGTACCCTTGAGGTCCTACAGTATCTAAAGCTCTGTCTAGATACCTTCACAAAAAACTGTTGTATGACCATATATAGTCATGATGTGCCTATATATGGTCATGATGTGATGTCATCATGATAATATTTAGGCATGTCACATGCTTTTGTCAAATGGTATTCAATGGTAGTCTGGACAGGGCTTTAGTCTATGACAAGGGTCCCAAGTCTTCCGGAACACACGGGAGTCTTCCGGGAATCGGGACCGCCTCCCGCATTCCTGAAAGCAAGCAAGAATCTCCCGGAAATGAACCCACCTCAGCAAATTCATAATTTGTGCACGTTTTTAGTGCTTTATTATAAATTTTCTTATGGAAGTCAGTGCCGATGGCTATCATTGTGTGCAGCAAATTAAAATTAAAATGTGTTAGAAAGTACATTAACCAGATCAGTGGCGGATTCAAGGGGCAGGGGGAAGCCGACCTGCCCACGTAAATATTTCAATATTATAAAAAGTGTGGTAAAAAAGAAAATTAAATCTAAGTTTATGTCTGAGAGGTGCCATAATCATAATTTGTTTACCTCAGCTCAAACCATGGTGGGGCTGATGTGGTCTAGATACCAACCCTTCGACCTGCAACTGGCATATCTCCTGGAAAGGACTTTTTATTTATTTTTTAAAATACTCATCAGATGGAATAAAAAATAACCCACAGGGACTAGAATGGCAATATCTTGCATCAGACAACAACTTTAGACTAATTTGTAGGGCATTTGGCGAAGAATAAAGATTTTTTGTCTTTCCTCCCTGATTTTTTCCAGTGAGTTAGGAAGGGCAGGTGGAGAAGGGCAAACAAACAATTTTTTTTTTTAGCCTAACATGTTGAAAAACTTTCCTTCGCATGACACCATTCCGAAATTTCTGAGTCATGGTTTCAGTGCTGGAATTTAAAGATTCTGATTGTTAGACCTGAACTACATTTAACTAGGGTAAAGAATTATCCCCCATCGGACACTATTCCAGTATTTCTGAGTCATAGCTTCTTAGTTGTCTATAACCAAATTTCTTTAGTTAAGGGACTTCAACTGTTTTTGGTAGTAAAGATTACTTGCATCTTTCAGTTTAACTTGGAAACTGTGATTGCGATGGTATTTGAAATAGGTGGTTTTTCTAGGCAGCATTTTCACGTTGATCCATGTAGGCCTTTCCTATTATCTTTAGGTTGTTTCTGTACCTGGTTATTGTGCCAGGCCTCTGTCCCATTTTTCCTACCACTACAGTAGTAATTTTCGGTCATCTTCTGACTCTCTAACTGCAGATTTTATCAACACTGGGATTCCATGTGTGAAAAAGTCATGTAGGTTACCAGGAAAGACCAGAAAAGGAATATCAAACTCGCAAATTAACATTGTTAAATCTGTTTCCACTATTTTTTCTAATCTTTTACAAGTTTTCCAACAATTAGGACCATATGAGTCACAAGTGAAAGACCTAAAAGTAATATAAATAATAATAATAATACCATATTTATATAGCGCCTAACAGATCACAGATCCCTCTAGGCGCTTTACAATTCTTAATTTAAGTTAATTTAATTTAGTTTATGAATGAACATATAACTCGGAAATATAGAAATGTTTCACGTTACAAATGCTTATAATATATTCATTTAAATTACTGGCAGCATTTTAGGTATGAGCTCGGAAATGATTGAATGACAACCTTTCAAATCATAACACTCAATGCCTAATTTTCATTTGTATTTGGTCAGATCAATTTAAAACCACAAGTAAACAAATTGATAAACCATTTGCACATAAACATACAACAAAGAATTTGTTATAACAATTGAATATTTTGACATTTTGTATAGCGCTTTTCCCTGAAAAGCTTCATAGTGATTCGCTTCATTAAACCCGGTCATATGAAACAATCATACACAGTGCAGCCTCTTCTGCTCCCTTGGGCGTATTCATTTTGTACTGTAGTTAATGTATTTTGAATATTCAACATTACACCAAATACATTCATCTTAAAAATACATTTTGCCATACACATTTATACTATTAAGTGGAGAAAGACAACATGCATTTGCCTCACCCATTGACATAATGAAATGACAATTTTTTTCCCAATTCAGATTATGTTTTTGACTTGTATTCAAACCTCTTATGATAAGAATATTGCATTAGTTTGAATGTGGGACACGAACAGTATCTTATCAGACCATAGGTTAGAGATGGATGTTGATTTTTATAACAGGCTGCTATGGATGAATTAAAGGTTACTAGATTTGAATTCTGTGAAAACAGCACACCATCACAGAAAATTTCAGGCTGAATAGCTCGTTAAATATTTGACATTTTTAACTAGAATAGAATGCAACTTACTTAATATTGTACAAGTACGCAGAACTGGCTCTTTAATGCTGTGATGTAAAGGTTGATTACGTGGTGTACCATATAGATGTTTAGTGATTTCATAATGTATGGCAGGCCATTTACTTATCATTAAAGATTACTGCGTATTCATGGTTTGTAAATGGACTCTCCCATAATTGTACCACAGAAATCATCTAAAGTAATTGTATGATTACTATACTCACAAATTACTTTTTTCCTATCTCACGTTTGATGACTCTGTATGCATCTCATGGACTTAGGGCCACGTTAAAATATTAATTAGTTTCTCCTCCTTACCACTTCAGCATCATTCTGTTTCTTTATATCATTGTTTTTTTTCCCTTTTTTTTTTTTAAATTCCCATTTGCCTCCCCTTCATTTCTCCCTTTCTCACCTTCCCTTCACTGCCAGTATTCCTCCACCTTAGAACAAAAGAATGATACAACTTAAATAGGTTTCCCAGTATAATGAAAAAATAAAATAATATAAATAAAATATTTGTATACTGATTCTAGGCTGATTGACTGATTGATTGATTATACAAACATTACAGTTATAATATCAACATAAATTTTTTTGTATTCTTCAATTATGATTGATTGCAAGTGAAGTAAATATTTCATCATAGATGGATATAAATTCAAATTGAATTTATATCCAAATTGTATTGAGTATTTTTACACTTTTGGCTAAGGAAACAAATATATGAAAATATATATATTGATATTGTTGCATTTTAATCTTAACCATTTCATCATCTCCCAGGTAACAAAAGGCCAAAGCTTAATTAGATGAGCATAGGAAAATACTGACATACACCACACCAAGACTCATGTGATTGATTGTATTCGCACAAACAAAGGTTCGGGCTGAATTTGTTATAGCAATTACGATGACAATATACAGTACATCTCAACTAAATTTTAAGGAATGAATACTCCAACTCATAAACCAGCTCATTCTATATTTCATTACATTAAGTGTGTGTGAACGTCTTTTTGGCAACTTTTGTATCTGAAACTGAATGAATTTGTACTGTAATTTCAATGCATTTTAAAGCCTAAGTTTTTAGGGTGAGGGTACTGATCATTAGGCATTTTTTTTAGGTAGAAAGCATAGGTCGCGATTTAGGGTACTTGGGTGTATATAACAACTCCTTAGTAGATTAACCAATAAAGCTATAAAAGGAGTAGAAAAACAGGATGCTAACAATATTTTTGGTGTCCTATCCATTTGCAGGCCGATACTATCAGTAAACATGGCCTTGCTTAATGTCTACCAAATTGTATACACCGTTATGTTGCAATTATCTCTTCGTCACTTTCAAGCTAATATGGCCTATTATTGTCGTTAGTGAACAGCGTTTGTTAGCTTATTGGGAGGCAAGTGCAAGGGAAGGCTGGAGTATTGTACTCCATAAGACGATCAATGGAGTTTGTGGAGTGTACAGTCTCAATTCTTCTCAGATTAACCCTATTTAGGTGCTTACCGTACAAACTGCGTGCTTGTGTGCGCTTGAACAAAGCACTAAGAAAACCTCGATATATGTCAACAATCAAGTTATTGTAACCTATATGCAGGAAGCAATAGATCCTGTGTTGTCTTGATAGTATTTCAAAAAGTGATTGCAAACAATCACTTTAGAAGTAAATTTTTTTTTCATTTGTACTTAACTGGAAATTAAGGACTTTGATAGTATCATTGCATAATAAATTAATTGCTTAATAATTGTTGTATCAGGCCAGTAGGTCTGTTAAATGTATTTACTGTAGGTTTGGTAATGGGGAAAGCACCTTAAGGATGTCATTTGGAGTAGATTAAGCATTATGAAAATGCTCATTATAGGGGGAATAAAGTCAATGTTTCTCTTTTTTGAAGATGAGAGTATTGAGGCTGTCTTTTCCCTTATGAGGACAATCTATATGAGGACAGGGCCATGTTTTCTCTTATGCGAATGACCTGCATGAGTGGGATGAGGCCACATTTTTTCTGTACAACCGACCACAAAATACAAGTAACATAATTACACAAAATTATATCAGGCCTATGCCAAGCCATCACACTCACAGAAACATCTTCACTTACCTGGGATTTTTGTCGAATTTTCTGATTCTTTACCTCACAAAAATATAATAAACATTTTTAGTTTTAAAAATGCCGAAGAAAAGAATGCTGGATGGATAGAAACAATTTGTTTTATTAGAATATGTCTTAAATACCAAATTAATAATAAAGGTCTGTGGTTTCGTCTGATATTTCTAATATCATATTTCAAAAATTTGAATTCAGTCATATAGATTGTATTAGAACATTACTAAAGTACTATTTTTGCGTTTGTGCCTTCCACTATAGATATTGTCCCAAAAGGTGATTATAATAAGAAGGAAATAACTGTTTAAATGTGTGCATGCAAAAGCGAGAAAAAAAGGTGATTAGGCCCCATGAGAAAGATTATTAGATTATAGCTCTTCTTTTAAAATTATCTTGGATATTTTTTGGGCTTCCCTTACAGTATAACGTTTGACACTGGGTGGGAATAAAGCATTTTATATAAAATATTTTTTGACAAGAATGGCTATTGGCAAGAAAATTAGTTGAAGTAAAATAAAAATATAAAGTAATGTAATTATTTTAATGAGGATTTCATTTCAATTATTTATAATTCCCTTTAATCTTTTGTAGAACAAAAAACAACCACAGCCATAAAATTGCTATTCATATCTTGTCTTCCTAATTATTATTATTTAAAACTTTTTGTTTGTCATCTATAATTGATGTGGAGTTAACATACATTTTGTCATTTAGTATCTGGAAAAAAATAATGGCAGTTTCATATTTGGTAAATCATTCTCATGAATGTTTAATAATATCATTGATTTTCGCACAAAAATAAAAAATATTGACATGGGAAAAAAATGTAATCTATTAATATGTAACACACTTAGATTGTTAGGACACACTTTGATTTATATACCTAATCAACCATCTTCATTTATGATCTGAATGCTTTATCTGACCCTTTGAGCAGGAAAATACTGTGCTAGGAAAACCATTGGCAACTAACACATTTTAATCCAGTCAGAAAAGCTTTGGAATGATCTTCTACCTTTCATTCCCGCAGAATAGTAGTGGTGCTCTATTGAGGGAGGGAGAGAGGTAAGGAGGGAAATGTTCTCTCTTGCCATTTGAGAAGCATTGATTATGTCATTGTACTAGGAAAGACAATTGAAATACTTTTTAAGTGGTTCTTCTACTTCAGTAAATTGCTCTGGTTCATCCTGTTTGGTTTTGTGTAACTTAAGATTTCCTCTTAATGTGTGTAGAAGAATAATTTTTGTAGTAATATTTTTGAATGTTTAACTTATTGTCTTTAACATCTGAGTGTTTAAAAAAAGCTTTTGCGATGCCTATATGTCGAGGGTTTGTTGAGTTATATATAATTGTAATACATTAATTATTATATTTAAATTATAGTGCTTTGTCTTAAAACACAATATTTCACATGTATAAATATTTCTTTCTATATTATGGGAAGTATTAGTTTATGCCTTTGTTAATTATGCCTTACAGCAAACTACTTGTCTCACACTGGTAGAAGATTCACCAAGACTCTTGCTTTAAATGTAACCAACCTAGAAATAAACCCTGGCCTAATAAACCTGTGTTCTCTCATTTACATATTGTACTTGTGTAAATTAGGCCCTTTGCTAGCATAGCTACAGGTATTGACATAACTATATTGAAATCAATAAACACATACATCGCCTAGCTTTCTGTTGGGTTGGTAAACAATACAATAATTTTAACAATGCCCCATCTGTGGAGTTTCTCGAATATTTTAAGTACAGTTCATACTTCCTTTTCGCCATCAAGTAGAATGTTTAAGATTTTGAAATCTGGAAAAAAGTAAGATCTAAAAAAAATTAATTCAATTAAAAGTTTTAATTACAAATGAAAATTATCAAATTAGTTATCAACTACTGATGAGATATGAAAATTAAATGTTTACTATTCTCTCAACCAATTTAAGTGCCTGTTAATTGGCAGAGGAAAAGTTTGAAAAACATTAGGTTTTATTTGACAAGTTATGGTTAATTTGTGGATAGTACCAGTAAACATACAACCTGTTTTTATCAAAAAGATGTCTGTTACGAACATTTTATAATACTGTATACAAAGTAATAAACAATTTAATTGATCTCTACAGATAGCATAATTTCATAAAGTTCTTTTAGCTTCCTATCACCTCCTCAATATGCACATAAAACGTGTTAATTTTGTAAGAAATCTTTATTATTAAACAGGTTAGTTATTCTTATCAACATTTTAAATAGGTACAACAGATTCTTTTCCCTCTCCATCATTGTAAGGTGTTTTTGTAAATGGTGATAGTGATAAACAATTTTAATATTCTTTCAGAATAATTCATGATGAACAGCAAGTATCTATCCACTAATTTTCTCACAATGCAAACTTTTAAAAAATAATACAATAATATGCGTGTACCAGTCAGTAATTTGATTAAATAAAATGTAAATAATGTGTTTTGTCATTTTTTCCCCGTTTTTTGCAGGTTGAATCAATGTGAATTGACACCTAATAAAGGATATTTACTATATTACAGTCAGAAAGTCAGGAATAGTTATTTCATATGAAAATGAGAAAGACAAAGTGAAAACAGTTTTGTTGGAAGATAAAAACTTCAAAAGAGTTACTAATAAAGATAACCATGGGAGAAGAACTGAAAAGACTAACGGCATTGGTGAATAACACCGAGAAAAAAGTGAATAATGATAATATTATCACGAGTGTGGGCCTGAATCCAAATGGACTAAAGCAAGAGAAAAAAGATGAAGAAAATGGACAACTACAGAGTTTGATGAATGCCCATAGGCCTTCAATTGAAGTAAAAGGAGAAAAACGGAAAATAGATGAACTGAAAGAGGAAGGGACGGAAGACGACGATTCTGTTTTTTTACCGAACGATAGGAATAAAGAGGAAGGAGGTAAAGCTTTGTTTACAATTTTTCATTTACTAATCTTCCATTCAAACTATCAAATTTATGTGATAAATTTGTGTGATGTGCCCTTATATAGGCATGGTGATATCATATTACACCCAAATATGAGATATCACATTTATTTGGTAGTAAAAAGAGCTTTAATTTACATTTTAATTTTTTTAACATCACAAGTGTAATCATAAGTGTAAGTATATATTGTGGTAAAATTTTTTTATTAGTAATATACAGTACTTCATACAGTAGGAATTTCACTTGATCTAAGTTTAATGGTGTTCACTATTTGTTTATTTTTTCCCAGTGAATAAAAGCGATTCCAAATTCCATCATTATATTTTTTGTTTCCTTGTGAGTAACAAGACAAATGAATATTGTCATTTATCAAACTGCAAAATATCCCTTGAGAATATTTCTATATAAAATGGCAATATGAAAATTTACATTATTTTCAACTATTTGTTATTTCTCTGTCAAAATTCACCTAACCTCTTAGGCACGGAACTGTACCAGAATCATAAGCAGCTCTTAACAACCAATTAATTTGTTTCTGTATCTTGGATTAACTGCGTATAAAAAGTAATCCGACTTGAATCCATTAACCATTTGTGTGTCTACAACGCCAAACATATCTTATACTGGTCGTGTGATTTTGATAATGTGATTTTGGTCACATGACTTTATAATTATTTTTTTTAGCATCAGTTGAATTATTGATAATATTAATTATTTTTTTATTTATTTTCAGAATTTTAACCATATTTTCTTGTATTATAACTATAAAAAAAAAAACCTAACATTTATTTATTGTAGGCCTAATTAATCGTTGTTAATCTCTGCTATGAAGATTAATAAAGAATAAAGTAAATAAAGGAAAGTATATTTTTGGTGACATATTTTTATGCAATTTTATTGTCAGGTAGTGAATGACATTCTTAAAACCATGTTGATGTTATTTGTACAGTGATGAAGTCTCTCAAAGCCATGTGATCAGAGACTGTGATCTGATTGGCTAGTACCTGGACTAGTTTACAGATAATTGATGAACTCAATAGGATGACATCCCCATGAATTTCCCCTTCCCAAAAACATCCTGTGTACCAAATGTGTACTTAATTTGATTTGTGAATTTGCTAAATTCTAAGTTTGTAGGATACAGTTTCCCACAAATTGTGAAGCTAATGTGTGTACATAAGTATAATGTACAGCCTTTTCTTCTTTGTTTGCCCTTAATTTTGTGCAAGAAAATGACTATTGTTATACTAATAACATAGTTAATAATCATAATTAATAATAATAATAGATCATTTAAGCCTGAAATAAATATACTATACCATATTTATTTGAATAAATTGCGTGATCGTAAATACTTATTGATCCAAACCAGGTTCCATGGGTTATCTTAGGTGTCTAAGAAATCCAATCTCCCCTGCAATAATTTACAAGTTCTGCTGGAAGAAATGATTGTTAAATTGGGATTTTTGTTCAATCGGTAAAATGTTTTTTCTCTCAGCATTTGGTTGGTAGAACTAAAGTCTTCTCAGCTATAAACTTCAACTAGGAGGCCCAGAATATGTAGATAGTTCATGTGCTTTAAAAAAAAATCCATTGTACATTTGTCGGAAGAATGGGTTTAAACTGTTACATTTCAAATCCCTGTTAAGGTGGCGTGATGAGAACATAAATCTACTGTATAGAGTGGCTCTCCTTGGCAGCTATAGTCAGTCACAGACCATACCCATAAAATGACTAGCACATTCTGTATTATGGGTTATTCTCCTACCTTTACTTTGCATTTTCATGCAACTCATCATAAAGAAAACAAGGGCACAGGTCGCCTGAGAAATCTGTATAACAACGATGGATTAAGTTACTCTTCAAATTCTATCCCATAATTTATCTTCATTTACATAATTTTTGATACAAAGTCTGATTGATCATGTCTGGACTATCTATTTTTTTCATTCATTTTTTTTGTATTAGTTTTATTTACATTACTTTTGATTGATTTAGGTTCTTCGCATTTTATAATTTGGCCAATCAACATAAAAGTTACGATTTGTCATCATTAGCGTCATGTTTGATTTCTTTAATATCTTGTCTATTAACCTAATTATTGGAATTTACGATACAAGTTACAATAGCGCACCGTCTTTCGGATGAGACGTTTAAGCCATTGGTCCTTTGTGCATTTATGGCCTACTGTGCATGTTAAAGAACGCAGCACTCTTCGGAAAAGAGTAGGGGATTCAAAAACTACCAAACTACTTTTCGCAAGTTTGGTCCTGGGGTCACGTGAGCAACTTCATTTACAAATGTCGCAACAAAACACACGTGGGCTGGTTGTTGAAACTTGCTGTTCGACATTCCGGGTTCCCGGTGGCTTGTACCGTTATAGAGAGAATGATCCGCTATAATTTCAGAATAAAAACTTGTGAAATTAATTTATGCTATAAAAACACAAGTTTTCTTGAAGTTGTAATAATTATTTTACTTGAATTTGACTTTAGAAAGGCACCTTTTGGCAATTTATCGTGCGATACCGTAGCTCGGCGAGTTTGCTGAGCATGTAAGTAGGCCTATGTGATGAAAGTTCGTCCTCCTCTAGCAGTGGTGAGTGACATTTGCATCCTGAATCGAAGAAGGTCACGGCTATGGTGGGATCATCGCCCGTCGGATTTTTCCAAAGCGTACCCATTAATGCTGATAATGATGATGAAGACGGGGTCCCCTTGGCAAATGAAGCGAAATCGAGGACAATGTGGAAGGACAACAATGTATAGCATTAGCAGAACATAAAAAAATAATAAAAACACCTTTTCTGTACTTTCCATGCTTTTCCAAAGAAAAAAAAAAAAAAAACCGCATCGCCGCATCAATTCATTAACTTTGGTCTGACCAGAGACAGAAAATATATTTTTTTTTGGCCTAACAAAGGTTGTCTCCATTGATATGGTCATCGTTAGTGGCAACCACTATTACTATTAACAACATTTTACCTTCGTTCCCATTTCCATCCTTAAACATAATCACATCATTATAATTACAATTACGGTCGTCTTAATGAACTGCATCATCATGATATTGACAACATCTCCAAATACTTTTATCTGGTTTTCCGTGACAGTTTTACCAATGTGGTGCAGATTAAATAACTATATATATTTATAACTATATATATATATATATAACTATATATTACCACTAGCATCCTTGAGGCTGTACTCATTATATCACTATATATAAATCAACTCTATTATTATAAACAGTATTGCTAATACATTGCCAGTGAATGAAAATAACTTGTATAATATTGTTTTATTGATATAACCCAACTGAAAAGCTGTTCTGCTCTGGTTTAGTCTGTAAACATTGTTCTGTGAGGTTATTGTCAAGATGCTTGAATTATTCACAATACCCACGGCGCTCAATCATCCAACATAACCTTGAACGAAAAAATAATAATGAATTATACATAATAACAGAAAATACTACACATTACAGTATCAACGATGGAAAATGTCAAAATTTATTCTGTTATGCAATTGGCACATCAACTATTCCTGCATCTGCTTTTGATTTCTGACTCCTCAAATATTTTATATTTATGTTTAATTCAATATACATTTGTCAATTAAGAATGAAATATGATTGATGTTGAATTTCACAAACTTCCATCATGTTATCAATATGACTTTATCAAGCAGTAAATAGAATTTATGAAAGTCTCCTAATATAATTGTATTGCTTGTGAATTATTTCATTTTATATAGTATTCAGTTATCTTTCTAAATATGTAATTAAGTATATAGTAAAACAAAAATAATGCTGTGATTATTATGCGACTTCCATAATTTTGTGATATTGACCTGTTACACATTTATTAAATTTTAAAGTTAATACAGTAGTATACCCTTAAAAGTGGCTAGTTTTAAAAATTTGCTTTCCTAGATACATTCTAAAGGTTGTAATTCTGTTGTGGGAGTTTTAACATTCTTACATGCAATCAAATGCTTAATTTTATACAAATTGTACCTCTGTACATTCAAGATAATGTTTTGTTATAGTCTTATACTTATATAAACCTTCCTTTAATTACTTAAATAATCGTTGTATTTGTTATTAAATTAATATATAGAATTTGTGGAGTAACGCAATACATACTGCTGTGGGATTATATGATAGTTTACATGTCAACATGAATGCATTTGTTAGTTGTTATTAGGCTTGACCCTTTTGTTACACTAACATTAAATCTGGTTGTAAGATTTTAATATTTAATTTAATCTTTATCTTTGAATTGATAAATGTGTTTTGCTTACCAGTTTTATCCATGCCAGAATTTGAAAATCTGTTCATAAATTTTTGTGAATCTTTCAGATAAATCACGGAATAAACGGAATCGACCGACGGAATCGAAACCAGTAGATTGGGATTTAGTGGATCCTAAAACCGGGAAAAATGGAGAAAATAAATCAAATACAGGTAAGATGTTTATTAAATTTTTTCACCTATTTTACACATGTTTATACCTGTTTACACATATTTACATGTGTTTATACTTGGTTGGTTTTTATATTTTGAAATTACATTTTTGTAAACAAATTTGTAATTTTTCTTGGTTTTGTCTTATTTTAATCAGCATGTTATTTGGTGTCAGTTTGCAGCATATTATTCAATTCTTCTAATATTGGAAGTGATTTATAATATACTATTCGCAATACGAGAATATAAATAATCTGAATAATTTTGATTCATTGTATCTACCATATCCAAAACGTCTATTTTACAAGTTGGTAATGCTAATACAATTTGCATAACTGTAACATTTTCCTAATGCATGCGGATTTACTTTCAGTATTATATTTTAGCACTAAATTTATGTAGTGCAAAAATAGTGTGTTTTAATAATACAATTTGCATAGCTGTAGCATTCTGCCTAGTTTGTTTCCAATTTTTCCTTCAGAAATTAAATTGTCCGTGAAATCTGCAATATCAGTATCATTTGTAGCACTAAAATATGTAGTGCTAAAATAGTGTGTTTTACTTTGTAACGTAAACATCTATCGGTGAATTGTGGCATTAATGCCTGATTCACCAAATGTCTGCCATTTTCCTTCCCGAAATTTACATCAGATTGTTAAAGACTATTTGGACTCACTCCAAGTAAATTTACCTTACATGCAATATTACAAAATTACATCAGACTCGTTTCAGTGTACATAGTGCTGTGTAAATGAGTCACTATTGATTTGGCATAGCTATAAATTTATCTGTGTAGTTTTCAGCATTTACAAGGCTGATCAGACGAATGCATTTTAGTACTCTCAGGATTATATATTGTTGTATTTATAAATCTTGCCATATATTTTATCATCACATTTTGCTGGAAATAATATTTTGGTAATTTGTTTAAATTAATGATTTACAAATAGAAAAAAAAAATGGAATCATTGGATATAATATTAAAGTGAAATATGTAAATTCATGGGCATTACAACAAAGAAATAATTAATTTTTTTAATGCTTTTATATTAATTGTCACTTGTTGTAAATTTCTTTGATACTTAATAGAATAAATGATAATATTAATGATAATGATTATTCTATTTCTATTAAAAGTTAAATTTCAAAATATTCTTATAGTTTTTTTAGTAGTTAAATTAACTCATTGTATTGTATTTTAATCTTTTTGTTGATTTTATCTATCCAGATCATAATACGATGATGTCCTATCATGCGCATGGTCAGCGGTTTGGTGACCATACTGGTGGTCAACAGCATGAAGTATTTGCATTCTCAACATATTTAGCGAACCGTGCTGCACAGACGGTACTTGGCGGCACTTCCAACTCCATTATTAGCTACCACCAGACACAGTCTGCATCGCGCAAGTTCTTACAGGCAGATCAGGTAGGAAATTGCCGTAGTCGTCATTAATTTCTTCATCCTTGCTACGTGCCAAAACAAATCTTAAACATATTGTGCAGTGGATTGACTTGTCTTTACCCCTCAATTCCTGGTACTTAAGTTTGTTGTTGATCTTAAGCTCAGGAATTGGTTAGCATTAAGATAAAAGAAATATTTTTTTAATTGTGGAATTAAAAAATATCTATCCTTTATCACTTGTCAGATGTTTTTTTTACAAGAACTTAACAATCAGTCAAAAAAGACTTGCTGGGTTTTTTTTATGATAGAAAAATTTTTTTTTTTTTGTATTCTTGAAAAATGAGGATTTTTTGACACTGCTCAGATAAAATGTAATAATTTTAATTAAGAAAGTTTATTTTGCTCTTTCCTTACTAGGATGCACAGGACAAGACACCACCATCATCAGCAGACTCTGGTGTGGCCCATACGTCTAGTAACAATAGCCCTGAAGATCAGTCAAGCTCTAGACAAGGTACACCAATTCCTCTTGGAACACCAGATCCTAAGACCCAGGATAACCTTCAGAAACCTATGGATGTTATTGAGCCAAAAGAATGCCGGACACCGAAAGGCAACAATACCAGCAGTACACCTGAGGGCGGAAATAGCACCCCATCAAACAGTGTTCATAATGAAACACTCACACCCGTTAGCAGTGGTCATGAGACGTCAACGCCGACCCCACCTACAACGACTAAGAAACAAACGGGTAGGAAACGGAAAAGTTCGGTGAAAGGTGTGACCAAAATGCTGCAGCATCAACAGCAACAGCATCAACAGCAACATCATCAACAACACTATGGCCCTCATGTTAATCCACCATTTCAGGGTCATTTTCCATCTCAAGTTGGATACAATATGAATAATCCGTTCCACACGGACATGGCGATGCCCTTCACAGGTAACCAGCGAATTTCACCTGTTGGTGTGCCTCAACCAAGCACTACAGAAACGGAAGATCTTAGTCCAAGTGCTTTGTGGGAGAATCCACCGAGTAAGAAAATTAGTGGTCCAGGTGCGTGGAAACCACAAATGGATATGATGTCCAACATGCAAAACTCTATGATGAGCCATCCTCGAATGAATGCATCCGCAAAAATGCAACATCGGCAACTCATGCGCCCGACGCAGTTTCAGCAGCATTCTCAAGGATCAATGGGGGTCAGTTTACCTTTTGGATCTGGAGTGGTGAATAGCGATGAAAATTTAACTCCAGATCAGTTACGTCACCGTCAAGAACAGCTTAGAAAACTTACCGATATGAAAAGAATACTTTTGCATGACAAGCCAGGTAACCAAATGACATCTCCACGGATGATGTCTCCTGGAGGATTGCCTTCATCTGACATGATGATGATGCCAGAAAATCCTATCATGCAGGGAATGATGAGGACAAGTGGTCCTGGTATGATGGAACCACCCCAGCGTATAATGATTTCGCCGACAGGGATGGGTATGAATCCCCAGCATATGCCCATGATGCCACAGGATGACATGATGTCTCCAGAGCAGCGTATGATGATGCAGCCACCAATGAATAATGACTGGGAGAATGCTACCCCTGCCCAAAAGGCTTGGGTCAAATTACAACATGAATATTATCAAGAAAAACAACAGAGTAAAATTTTAGGCAAACAGCCGAATATGATGAATCTAGCTGGTCCCAATATGCCTATGGATTCACATGATCCAATGGGAGATTTTGGAATGAATCCTCAAGGAATGCCTGGGGCAGGGAATGTGCCACCCCCTCCACCATATCATGGACCTCAAACCCCATTTGTTGGACGACAGACCATGGGTGGATCTTTTCCTATGTCGGGCGGAATGCCATCAAATAATATGCCATTGTCTCCAACTCGTTTAATGATTGCACAGCCAGGCAATAGGACTAACCGTACTGGATCAATGCCTGGCATACAGCCACAAATGGCTTTTCAACGTTCGCAAGGCAATATGAACATGCCTATGTCACCTACCCCTAACATGCAGAGTAATAGTGGCCTAGATGCAGGCCTCACTGGTAGCATGATGGAACAGTCGCCTAGGCCAGGACACCCAGGAACACCTGGCATGGAAAATTTTGGTACAACACGTAGTAATAGTAACAATATGAATCCAATGTCACAGCCTAATGTTCCAAGCCCGCAGATGCCTAAACCCAACACAAGTTCAGCAAACACTGGCATACCAACACCTTTGTCTAGTACTCCAGAGGCAAGTATGCCAAAAACGAGTGCAGACACAATTCAGCAAATGACCAAAGCATCTGATGTGCAAATGGGGCAGCCTCAGAGGTTGGTGAATTTCCCTTCTAGTCAATTGAATCGAGACAAAGCTCCTAATTTTCCGCCACGAGGTGAAGAACAGTTTGCGTCTCATTTTTATCAGAAACCTATGGAGAAAAAACAACCTGGACGATTACAGCATTATAATAGTAATATGGGTGTAGGGCACGAAATGATGCCCTCACCACAAGGAATGATATCATCACACGGCAACATGATGTCGCCACAACCAGGTATGATGTCATCAAAGAGTGGTATGATTGCTTTGACCTCCCCAGTTGGACAACAGATGGGAGGTCAAAGTGGCATGATGCCACAACAAAGAATGAACTCTTCTCAAGCACAAATGCGCATAATGCCTCAAGACATGATGACATCACAAGCGCTCACAACATCTCAGTCCAATATGATGTCATCGCATTCAAGCATGATGCCATCACAGTCTGCAACAATGAACTCACAATCGGACATGATGACATCATCACAGGGAATGATGTCACCAATGGGCATGATGCCTCAACAGCCAGGCTTTATTGGAAACCAAAGGACTATGGTCAGTCCAGGAAATAATATAGCACCAGGAATGAATATGCCTAATATGGGAAACCATGGACTAATGGGCAATCCTGGCAATATGCCAGGTGGAATGGGTATGCCTGATATGGGCATGCCAAATATGGGCATGCCAAATGAAGGTAACATGGGGCATGGGATGATGCCAGAGCATGGTATGGGTACAACTTCTATACCAAATGATGTAATAAGCATGCAACAGCAAGGGAACACAGTAATGAGAAATAATAATAGATCTATGGGCTCAAGCAACAATCAGGTTCCCTTGCCAGCTAGTTTACCCATCGATGCATCATCACGTACCACGCCTAATATGACAGGACAGAAAATGAACAGTGGTGCAGCCCCGAATACGCCTTCTTCTGGTGATAGTCAAAATCCTTTAGCAATCTTACAGAACAGGTTTGAGCCTCCCCTTTTACCTGATGGCAAGGGGCCAAAACAGACATTGCAATATTTTCCAACACCGGATGCTCAGGCACAGTCAGGAAACCCACACCTTAATCCTGGTATGAACCCAGGACCAGTTTCTCAACCACCTTCTCAGGGACCAAAGCAAATTCAAATGCCATTTCCTATGGACATGGTCCGGCCTGGAATGCAAGGCATGAGCCAAGGATACGGCCCTCGATTGTCCGGGCCAAGAATGAGCCATTCAGATGCCATGTTTCAACAACAGATGGGTGGAATGCCCAGGAATCAGATGACAGGAATGTATGGCATGTCACGGCAGATGCAGCCTGATATGTTTGTACCAGGACGGCACAGAATGATGAACCCTAATATGATGGGACAACAACCTATGGGCGGCTTCAGCGACCCTGTGATGGGAGGCCCCCAGGGTCCAGGGGGAATGATGGCAATGAACAATCCCATGATGCAATATCAAAACATGCCCAATATGTGAGCATCAATGATGCAAGACATAAGGATTGTAAAATGGAATAAGTCACTATGCTGCAGGGATGACTCAAACTAATAAGTCGCTCGCCTAAAGACACTAATGAGCAGCCTCCCGCTAAGACAGAGCAGTATAAAAAGTGCGGTCAAAAACACACGCCATGACAATGTCTTGCTGAAGAAGTTTGTTCCTCTCAGCAATTCATGATGACATTGGAATGGCGGTGACGATGTGGAGTAAGGAAATATTTATTTTGTGAATAAAAACAAAGACAAAATTGTACATATTGACAGATTGTCTGTCATGGGTCATCTATAGGTTCTGGTATATTTTACAATCGTCTGTATATCGGTCCTTATGGGTGCGTGTGGATGTGTGTGAAAGTGTGTGGAAAAGACTGAGAGAGAAACAGACAGATGTCAATTACTAGTCTTACTTAATATATAATTTTATTGTTATACAACACTATTGAAGATGTTCATAACAGATACGAATAAGATAATTTGAAATCAATTATGATTTGCTATAGATTTTGTTTATCAATAAATGTTGAAGGTGACCACATTTTAATAGTGTTTGAAAGGGAAGATTTGTCCCACATTCTAGTAAATAAATTAAAGATATACTCTCAAATATCAGTGCTCGGTTTTGACAACAATAATTTTCTTTGATAAATTGACAAAAGAATAATTATTGTTAATACTGCATTGGACAGAATGTCTATTAAGTTCTATTGGACAGTATACACCTGTTTTCAGGAGTGATACAAACATTTCCATCATTTAAAATTGTGTTTTTTTTTGTAACAGAGGCCAAGGTTTATGAGAGTAGAGAGAGTTGCGAATAATCTGGTACATGTGTTCACTAGTGTTAATTTTTCTTAGAAATGTATAATGTATTTTTACTTGACAATTTAGTTTTTGTTCTTACAACAATTACTCTCTTCTTGCCATTGGAGTTTGCTTCTGCTGTAGGTCTTTTCCGACATTAGTTAAGAGGTTATCAAAGTTGCTCTCAAATGGCTTGCAGCCATGGACATGAATGTGAGTCCTTTACACTTCGTTTTTCCAAACAGATTAGGAGATTGATTTTTTTTTTTTTTTTGAGTCAACAGTGCAATGATTGGTTTTGGTAGTGCAACTTGTACTCCATCTTTCAGATTTTCTTTTTACAAATGCACATATTAGTTATCAGAAATCAATTGATTTGTTCATAATTGCACTTCAATTTCACCTCCGTTTTGGACACAATTTCCTCCCATCCTATCAACAAATTTTGATATCTATATTATACAGTACTCTCATCTCCATTACACCTAAATTTTCTAATGATTATAGTTTGGTAATTTTGTATCAATAGTTCCATCATTGATGTTATGACAGACAAGATAAATTGCTTGAATAGGCAAACCAACTAATTTTTAATGCATACACAAAGCATGGCATTTATCGCTGCATTGTTGATCTTCAAAATGATGCTAATTAATATTCATATCTAGTATAATTATTGCTAAATTTGCATTGTGAATTGTCTTGGATTATTGTTCAATTAATCGCGCCTGATGTTGTTATTTCTACTATGCATAAACTGCTCGCCTTTTAACCTGCCGTGCATCAGTGATTCTATCTCATTCGTGTGCAGATGACGAGAGCAGTAGAGCTCGTTGAATTGATAATGTGTAGTGGTATATAACAAATGAATACTAAACACTCAAGACGTTCATATTGGCGTGCTGAAGCCAAGGACCTGATTAATATGTACTTATGTCTTCGCCAATTCCAGTGCATGGAATCAAAAATGCTATTTACTAAATTCTTTGTTTGCTACATTCAAGACGAATAAACAATTTACATTCAGAATTTTTTTTTGTTGTGGCAGTAATAAAAATCAACCTATGATAAATATATTACTATTGGGAAAAGGGATTTTTTTAAATAAGTAAATTATAAATTAAAAGTGTATTTTGTAGTAATTTAATTAAATAAAATGAATTGGAAATTGTAATTAAAACATTGATTTATAGATGATAATGAAATTGGCATTTTAGTGAGCAAATAACACCTTAATTAAAATTTTGTAAGGATTAATGTGTTAAACCCAAAAAGAGAAATAGTAATATTTTGAAATAATAATGTGGTTTATTATTATTAATGCCACCATGAAAAATAATTTTTAATGATTATGTAACAGATTAATATTTTTTTGATGTTATTGATATTTAACAATATCAATATTTTACAATGCATTGAATTATCGTAACAATTGCATCCTAATTTATTATTATGATATCACTTTTACAGTTCATTGTAACTGATAATGTGAATGTGAATATTAATTAGGCAAAGCTAACCTTTGACCCATTTCTATCAGAAAGAGGGAGGCAATCCTGCATATTGTTAGTGTTGTTTTGCCATGCATATTATAACATTAATAATAGTAATAATAATAATAATAATAATTATTATTATTATTATCATCCTCATTATGAATAATATTTTAATTATTGTTGTTGTTCTGTCTTTTATTCTACCAACCAAAAATATTTATTCTATTTCTATAATTTGATGGTAAGAACAATTTTGTTAGGTGTCATCTTTTGAAAGTAGTTGATGAATTAGGGCAGTTGACCTGTAAAAACACTATAATGAAATTTTGAGATATAAGTTAATGAGGCTGGAGGTGATATGTAAGTACTGTATAATTAAAAGAATAGTCCATGCAAGGACCATAATTGCTTAGTTTTGATATTATCCATGCTAACATATATTAGCAACTAATGATTTCATTGAGATGCTTATTACTTTGGAAAAGAAACTATCAGACTTTTTACACTTAAAATTGAAATGAAACCCACTGTCCTACCTCTGTTATCATCCTCCCCTCCCCCATTGAAAATATGTTGCTACCTCTATTTGTACATGCTTAAATGTTTAAAGTTAAAAGAACAATTTATTTGTCCCATGTAAGCCTTATGAAGTAAAGTGAGTATTGAATATGGTACCTTATGCATACAAAAATGTTTCAATTTTGTTATATTGCAAGTTTACTATCAGAGTATAGACTGTTTCTGTAGTATCTTCAATATAAAAACATTGCAAAGGAAAAAAAGTTTCTAATACTGGTGTGTACCTTACAATTGACAATGATGGGAATATTTGTCTGTCACATGTTTATTCCACTATCAATATTGGCAGGTAAAACAGCATCTCATTAAACAAATACTGTATTGCTTAATCATATGGTTTTGTTCTGATTGTTATTTATCATTTTGTATGTTAACAAGATAACAAGAGCGTGTAATGGTAAAAGAAATATCTATGAAACACTTTGATTATGTTTAAAATTTATGGTAATGAGAATATTTTCAATGAATTCAAAGCTGAAATTATTACAGTACATGATGGCATTATTTGAGCTGAGGTAAATTTTCACAGCTTGGCATTTCAAGCAACAATATGTATACAAATTGTACATAACATTGCATGT
Organism: Anneissia japonica; assembly: GCF_011630105.1. Classification (NCBI taxonomy): domain Eukaryota; kingdom Metazoa; phylum Echinodermata; class Crinoidea; order Comatulida; family Comatulidae; genus Anneissia; species Anneissia japonica. The sequence goes on from NW_022727190.1 coordinate 1,551,391, forward strand.
AGATATTTACAGACGTGTGTGTTGGGGGCGCTGTTCATATACACTGCAAGATTTTCATAAAGTTTTTATTTTATGACCTTTTTTTTTTTTTCAAAAAAATAGGTTTGACAGTTTTTGTCTGTTGTGTTAGCTATCATTTTATAATAAAAAAAAAAAAAAAGAGCATATACCAAGAGTTGTACATTTGATTAAAAAAAAATTATAACACTATGTTCTGTTACAATGAAATCATGGAATTTGTACATTTTATCATTTGGGATATCTTCTCTGATTCCCACACCTGGAATTTTATTTAGATATGCTTATTGTTATAGTTAAATAGTTAATTGATCGATTGTTAAGAAGCCAACAAGTTCTGTACTGTTTTTTCTGATTTCATTGATTATGGTTGATCATTTTTCATCAATGCTATCTGACAGAATACAAAGGAACTTGCTGACTTTAAACCAAGTATATTTCTATAACATTTATTACACCAGCCTGGTTTTTACGTGAGCTTAGAATTTTGTCTTTGAAACTACAATATTCTTGTGTCGGTCACTTATGGGAAATGAGAAATTATAGTTAACTGAACCTAGGAAAATTAACCAATAAATTAAATGGTATCTATTAGTTTTGAAGCGAATCCCTCCATTTTTCAATTTATTATGGAAATAAGGCAGCAGGTTTTTAAAAACCTCTTTTTCTTATTCAGTTGATGTTCTTATTTTAAACTTCAGTAAACTAAATAGGTTCAATTATTTAACTACAGATTGAGAATTTTCAGGGGAGGGGAGGAGATGGTCCTAATTATTATCTGAAGTCAGTGACATAAAGGGTGAGAAATCAATAAACATGATGATACTTGTAAATTGTATATTTTCAAATGTTGACCTTTGTATGTTAGATTATATAACTGCCTAGAACTATCCCTGACATTGTTGCACAACTAATGGGATTCAAGTATTGACAGTTTTTAACCTCTCTCCAAAACTGTCTGGTGTATTTCAGTATATTGATGTATAAATGAACGAGAGACAACACCTCTCACCAAATGTGCGCCCTCATTTTTTGTTTGTTTTTCGGTCTTAGAGATATATCTGAAAATATGTGTATTTTGGTTATTGCTCCATTGTGAGGAGAGGGGTAATTGTCATATATTGTAACTTAGAGCATGTAGTAGATAGGTATTGTAGACAGTGCGATTTACCTGTAACATAAATGGAATCTCCTGAATGTAGCTGCAGATAGGCTGTATAATTGTTTAAAAACCTATCCGTATCTCCTGGGTGACGAATGTTTGTGATATCTGTACAAAAAGCTAATTGTGTATCACAGTTAATGGCGAGTAAAAAAGTAGATTTTTTACAAGTAGCCCCTTCAGGTCTATTTTGTAGTTCTTGTGTAGAGGTATTTTGTTGATGGACTTAAAAATTCCATAACTTATTGTTTTATGAGCTGTTGCCAAGTTTTGTACTTAACCATTTGAAAATTGTGTACATAATATTTTGATTAATTTTTGAAACATACTGCTCGAGTCTTGTGTCTCTGTTTTATGTGTTCATGATTTAAATAAATATACAAACTTTCACAAATGAGAGTTAATGGAAGTGTTGAAAACTCAGATGGATGAATGGAAGGTTGAATAAGGAAGTAGTAAAGAAATCAACAATAAGAAGAGACTGTCAAGTGGGTTCCCTAAAAACATCACCTCAAAATTAAGATTTGATCACACTGCGCTGAAATGTCCAAATTAGATTTGACGAATGGCTGAATTAATCTTTGAGTTGCAGAAGCACTCTTAGCTTATCATGAGAACCACGCATACTGAAGACTGTAGGTAACTTCATGATCCATTCATTCATCAAGTATCAACTTATTCTTCTAGTGTCAACACATAATTTAAAATTAATTACAAAAGACCAATATAGATGCACTTCAGATGAGCTGCCAATTACTAGTGAGTGGGGCGGTAGGAAATGTGCTGCCATTTCCAGAATGTGAGCGAGGTAAGAAACATGTAAGCAGGGAAACAGGTGGCTTTATTCCCCATCAGGCAGGGTAATTCTTGAAATTTGCGATAAATCTGGGAACCCCTAAAAACCATTTATGCATATGTTATAATTTTTAATCAAAGGTTAATAAATTCCATATAGAGTAAGCAAGTCAAGTATTGAATTTTAGCACAGTACAACATCCTGGCAGCTATGGTAACCAGATACAAATTAATATTAGATTGCTTGTTTGGTGACCTTGGGTCTGTTACCTTAATGTGAATTCTAAGACTCCATTTTGAAATACAGTATTAATAAAAATGCCAATGTCCTGTAGTACAATTCTCTCATAATGACCTTTGTGAAATTAGTACTGATTGGTACTGTACCAAGGACAAAAGAAGCAATTAGTAAAATCCGCGAGTGTAGCAAAAGCTGTTGAACATACTACGTACTTTCTTTTTTTTTTTTGTCTTTGCTGTGGCAGATGGGTGGGGGGGGGCTTCTAAAAATTTGCTAACACATGGTCCAATCCAAGCACCACCTACAACGCAAATTCATCTACAGTATTGTACATCTGTTTTGGACAATAATACATATTTGTAGACCCCAAAACCAATTAAATAAGCATTTGAAACCCCTAAATTGTCATTTTTCTGGGGGGGGGGGCTTCTGCCCATCTCCTGGATATCAGTGCTGAAGGGTATCGCAATGCACAGCAAAATGAAATTAGATGCAAAAGAGCTCCTTTAAACAGATTTAAGTGGCTACTTGGAACCCCTGAAATAAATTGAATGTACATGACCCTGACAATATTAGGAACTGTGTTACAATAACTTTGGTTGGATTGGCAAATGAACAAATTGGAACCATGCTTGTCTGCCCATAGTTGCTCAGAAATAGGGGAAAATACCCTTCCCAACATCCCTCTACAGTAATTTACACATTACACTCTTTACTACAGTGCATAATGGATCAGTATCACTGAAATTCATCAATTCAAAAGCAGACACAAAGAAAGCTTTCACTGGTGCTATTTATTTTATAATACAGAACCGTTCGTACTAATGATACAAATATCATTCTATAGAGTTCTTAGATTTTTTGGATTTTTTCTTCTTTTTCTTTGGCAGATCTTCAGATATATCTTGAATACTATTGTGTTCTTTTTTCTTTTTTGAACTTTTTTCAACACTTTGATCTTCCTCTTCTTTCGCCTCACATACTTCAGTTATTTCTTTCTCTAAATGTTTACGCTTTTTAGATTTCTTTTTTTTCTTTACTACAGTCACTTCCGAGGAATCTTTCTCCTCATCTGATTGGCTAATTTTGAAAGATGCTTTTGGTATACAACCATCTGACTGGTCGCTGAGGTCATCTCTTTCCTTGGAATCTCCCTCCCTTGCACTCTGCATCAACATCATTTTCTTCTTGAAGTACTCTTGTACACTCTCTTTACGGGTGATAGTCTGCACACCATAGTCGGGACAGGATGTTATGCTCTCTGTATCAGAATCATCAGAGTTCTGAGTCTGCCAAGAAAAAAATTAAATTAGGGCAAAAATGAAACCCGATTTTAAAACATGACTTAAATATGAATTCATTTTTCATGTCTCGTGAGGAGACTTCGCTGTTGGCTTGATTTACTGCAAAGCCTGACAAAGTATTCATTTTTATTGATCACAGCAAAACCCATTCTTTCTGGCATAAACTTACTGACTGTGACTGCGGAGTAACTGGTTCTGATTTACTGACACGCCTTCCCATAATGCAATCCATGTCCTTGGAACTGTATCCTGTCAAGTCCTTCCCTTTAGTAAATTTCATGTAGCTGAGGAGATAAATAAAATTCATGAAGCTGAGGTGTTAACAATTACATCACAATAATTACAAATATGAGGGCAGTGTTCACTGGTTTTGTGATAAAAATAAAAAAATAATAATTGCTCATCTAAATCGATCCAATAAATTTTACAATACTAGAAGAACAGTATATGCAAAAATCTAGGTTTTACCTGAAAGCTTGTACTGCACAAATTAAGCGATTCATGTTAACATTAAATGTTATTATATTATTTATTGGTATTTATTAAATAAAATTAACTTTTGAGTCTGCTACTGTCGTCCCCTTCAAAGATAATAATAATAATAATAATAATAGCTTCTTTATAAAACTGGTTGTCAGATGTTATATTATCAGTAATTACCGTTATGTGATAAATACTGCTTGAAAGGTCATCATATTTATCATTTTCAATAACAAATGCGAGTCCCATAGATTTGTTTATTTACAAACAAAATATCAATTTCAATTTATTTGACAATTACCAATCAATCCACAGCACTTTGAATAATGGTGGTGCAATCAACTTTATTTTTCAATAACTGAATCATATCAAAAGGTTATCAAAATCATATCAAAGTTTACTGCTAAAATGAAATTCAGTTAATTTATTTTAAATGTCACACTGGTGATCTCAGTTTGCCAATCGGACGATCTTCTGGGACAAACATTCCTCTCCACATTAACATTAACTCAATACATATGAATCATTAATATTTTTTCTGCGGAGTGAAAGCATCCTGGCATGGTCTCCGAGGACTTCAGCTGATAAAATGCAGGTTAACAAATGCAAAGTTTGAATAATAAAAAAGTAATAAATTGCCCTGAAATAATACCATAATGTGTACATCAAGGATTGCATCCCACTTTGAGGTAGGTGATTAGGTACATGGGTTTGTATTTTTTCACTTTAAAATGTCTTCATTAAAAACACATATAAGCTACTTTTTCTCCCATTTCAAAATATCATTTCGATGGGTATGGGTTCATTCTAAACTTATTGAGTATTTATTCTGTATAAACTACAAATAGAATACCCAACAAATCGTTGAATTCTCTGGCACGAAAGAGGGGCCAGTTTTCACCAACAGGGCCCCCACTGCATGTATCACCCCTGAATATTTCATTCAACATACAATTATTTTTAATTTTATAATTAATTACCAGAAAGTAAAATATTTGCAATGAAGAACTGTTTGCTAATTAATGGTTTTATATAATAAACTACAATAATGTAGTAAGAAGCATGATGATACAAATAAAATGATATAAGAACAAGAATATATTAACATTTAAACACAATCTAAGATTTCGTAATATTTATGTAAACGACAAGGCGTAAAGCAAATGCTCGATTAAAATACCTAAATGTTACCTTCTACCCCACGCTCCATATTTCCCCTTTTCCCCATATCCAGTCATTTTGCTAGAAAAAGGTTATACACCTAGTCTTCATAAATCTCAAAATTATATATTTAGAAGTGAAACTAATGTGCTGACAATATTGGCTCTAGGTGATTCACTATGCATCACTTCCCTACAATGTTGATTTGGTTTTCTACCCCAGCGGTGGCTAGATTCAGGCGATCGTGCCACTGTACCACCCATCAATTCGCCTGCCACTTCCTGACCTTTTAACTTGCTGACATTCACCCATCCTCTTCAATTTGTCCTGACATTTCTCTCAGCTGTTGCTTAGCAACTTGATGACTGGTTTCATATGTAGGGTAATGTGCCAGAAATTCCCCGGGCAAAAGTCTAACCATTCCAAAATAAATATCCAGTTCTAAGGTGACAAATGTTAACAGTGAAAATAGCGCCCCTAAGCTAGCTTGTTTTAGTATGTTTGTACCAATCCATTAAAAAATTCTACAGTAATTATTTTTCATTAATTTTTCTTTTCTATAGGCTACTGTGTGTGCTATGCCAACTTGAACTATGAAATCAATATTTGAATTTAGGTACAGTACAGCATATCAAATTTTTTTCTTGCCAATTAAGGGATGATTAAATAATTATCATTCTTATATTACTTTATAATAGACAGGAAACCAAAAAATAAGCAATGAGCAATATAAATATTTAAAAAGACTTATTTTGTTAGGATATTCAAATTTTACTACAGCAGATCCGTAAATGCATCGTTTTACAAATTATTTATTTGTGCGTTTAAATTAAAGATTTTGTCCAGATAAAATAATAAATTATGAGAACCAAATAAACAACTTACTGCACTCTTTTTTTGGATTTCTTGGACCTTTTTTCAAGACTTGTGACAGCGGTTTCAGTTGGTGTTGTATTTCCACTTGCATGGCTTGCATTCAAATTCGCAAGCAGACTATTGAAATCATCCTGATGGGCGATCCATTTGTCCTCGTGAGATACAGTGCAACCCAGACCTACAACATCAAATAAAAAAGGAAGTCGAACTAAAACGATTACAAAAATAAGTGCAATTATTAAACACTTCTATTGTTATAAAAACAAATTGGAGGAATAACATTTTTAAAAAGATATCTTACCACGTGTATTATTTTTTAGCGATACTTTGATGTGATCCTGGCAACCATCTTCATTTGCACCAAGTCCTTTTCCATCAGTCCAGCCCATTTTTTCCATTAATCGTTTACCAAACTTATTCGAATCTGTAAATTGTTGAAATTTTGATGTTAAGTTGTAATTAAGATTTTGAGTTGTTGTCCTTTCATTTTGTCGCTCACATCACGAACTAACACAATCAAAGTAGATTGTGTTAGTTCGTGAAATCACAGTAGCGCGTCAAAACGAGCGCGTATTGGTTGTCAAGCAATTTTGTATTCTTTACCACACAAAAAGTCCTTAATTGATTAGTCCAACACTAATTCACATTAGTATTCTACCTTCCCAACATCAGTGGCGGATCCCGGAATTTGAAATAGAAGGGGCCCTAGGGAGGGCCTAGACCACCTCTGCCCCAGTATGGTTGGAGCTGATGATTATAATTTTCAGTTTTTCCCATCGGGAGACCCCAGTTGTGACCTGCAGAGGGAAATAATCACTGTTATAACTGTATATGAAAATGATGAAACAAGCTGGAGAAGAAAATCTGTGTTTCTGATGTAGGACCGTTTCGGCCGCAAACAAGTTCGCCCATGATTTATGTACAGTTGAACTTGCTTAAGTCGAATTCAATATGGCATTGAATAAATTTTTCAACTTCAACTTTCAGATCAATTAATGGAAAACACAACAATATGGCATGTGAAATATGATCGAGTTTGGCAATTTTAACTGTATATTTAATTAATTGAATAACTAATAAAAATCTTAATACTGATACTTATAATAAATATGTCTATTGACTTAAAAAGTAATATGAAGTAGTATGAAGGGAAGACTAGGCCAGGCATAACATAACAAGAAACTTCTCACTGGTAACTGGAAGGCTCTATTTGTAAAGTACAGTAAGTATAGCCTATATTTAAATAAGACAAACAAAACACACTTAATTTCATGATTTTCTGGATGTTAAATACAACGCTACCGAACTGGTTCAGAGCTGAAATGCCTGGCATTCAAGAATACTCATCCATCAATCTCTCCTAACCCAGATCAAAATAATGGAATAGGGGTAGTGGCATAGTTAATTAGGGGCATAGTTCTCGAAACAGTTGCACCCACTTGGAACTTAGTTGTTGTAGGCTAAATGCACTCTATAGACATGACATTCACAGGACTAGATGTCCTCTCACAGTCAAGGCAACCATATATAATTTATCAGACTAAGTTAGAAAAATGCTTTCAATAACTAGGTCTTAAAATATACATATTAAATACAAAATTTCCGTAGCACCTTTAGTCTTCAGCTTAAATAGTCACTTTGCAGCTGATGCTCTGTTGCATCGCACTTATGGCTGGGATGGCCTACTCTTGAAAAGATGCAGAAGAAAATAATAAATAATAATTTGTTTTATAGTAAGTGTAAAATATGGGCTGCACTGCAGTGTGAATAAGCTGTGGAATTTCAAACCGGACAGGATGAAAATTTATAGGTCACTTTTTCTTGGTTTTCACTAATTTATCATTATATCTGACAAGTCTGAGTTGTCTTGGGCCTAGGGGAAAAAAGTAACCAAAGATCCTTTATGCCGATGGAAAATTCATTTGTTCTGGACGTTCGCGAATAATGTGTAGGGCCTATTAGGAGGGCCTACTGTAGGCTTGCCTAGCTAGAACTAGGCCTAGGCCTATTTACTTAATTTATGGGTCAAACTAGGTAGGCCTATTGATAAAATTATGTAGTATTTTGGTTCAATTCCGTACGTCAGTTAGACATAGCAACTACGGACGGTAGAGCTTGACAAGTCTGGTTTGCTAAGCCTAGTTACGCTTCACACTGGTATGATAGGGCAAGCCGACCTAGGCTATGCCTTGAATGCACACTGGTCTGGGTAGCTAACTAGGGCAGGCCTAGGCTAGCGAAAGTCATTGGAATAACAATAAATTAATAACTGATCATTGTACCATTTTTCCATGATGTATTTCTAGGATCGTTTGAAAGTTTTTGACGACGACGTGGTTCAGCAAGCATTGCCATTTATATTATAATTCGATTAAAAAAACACACTGATAACAAATTTAGGCCCAAACGGCAGACTTCCCGATCACGACACACACACCAAAGAGTATTTTTTGACACCAGCCACATGTTATATTTATGAATTATGTAGGCTTGTGAGTACAGTCTTGGTGCAACAACGCTACGCGTGCATGCAACGACTGGATTGTTTTCTTCTTTGAAAAATTCGTCAAATTAAAAAAATATATATATAATAGTGTCCTTCATCAATACAAATAATCTGTGGTTTTATTTAAATCATTTTATGGACTATGAAATTTATCCAAATAAGTTTATTACCATCGAAACGAATTTAAAATTAGTGATTTGAATATCAATGACGATTTAAAAACCAGTCACGGGTCAAAAGCTCATTTAAAGCCCACTTCGTCAACCAATGGAAACGAACGTTAACAATCGCGATTGACCAATCAGGTTACTCTATACTGTCGAACCGCCGGTTTCAAAACAAGGACCTGCATACAGAATTGGATTGCCGTGGTCTTGTGAACAACACTGTGAAAATTGTACTTAAAAAGAAGACTTTATTCTTGTTATTTCAATATACAGTAATAATATAATGGCAAGTAAGAAAGAAGATCTACGCGTTAAAGATGTCCCAGATATAATAGTTGATCCGTCATCAAGAAAGCGGTATATGAAAGGAAGATTTCTCGGCAAGGTTTGTAAATTGCTGTGCAGTCTGCTCTTTTTCATCCGATGTCTTCATCATACTCCATACATAGATTAGTAGAAGCTACACCATAACTATGATTAGGTTGAGCGAGTTAGCCTGGCTGGCTAGGCCGTTATCCTAAATTTTAAATGTAAAAAATGGCTGAAATCTGCACTTTTAAATAATGAGATATTGGCCTATGAAAATTTACCGAAAAATATAAATTAAACAACATTTTTGAAATCTTGCTCATTTAAAATGGGCCTAAAAAAAAATAAGAAACTTGAACCAGGGAGGAGTTATAATAATATAGGCCTAGGCCTATATAATTAGCCTATTTGGATAATTTGTTCGTAATGTTGCTGTTTTTTTAAATCTTTCATTGTAGGCCCATATTTAATTTTAATTTGTACTTTTACTAGGTATCCACTGTACTGTAGCGGCCTAGGCCTACTACGTTAATTTTTATTTTTTTGGTTTGGTTGTACAGTAGGTATATCCTGTCAGGTTTTTATAATGATTATTTCTTTTCTGTCTACTATATATTGACCTGACATAATGATATGTAAAAGATTATTTACATCCATCATTGCAAATATAAAATATTATATGAATCCTTTACTTTATGTCATTTGTAAGTATGTTACCAAATGCTATCCTGCTGCTATTAAGCAAAGGTAAAATGTGCAAATAATAATTTGCACCTACTGTAAACATTTATTGTGAGCAACAATTGTAAGCAATTCACTGTTTGCACTGATTTTTGTCATTTGATTGGAACAAGATTAATATAAAAAATAATAATAAATAATTTTAAAATTAAAATATAAATTTAAATTGAACTTGGGAAATATATGGATGGTCTACCAAGGTCAGCGCCTTGGTAGACTCAGATGTGAAGTTTTGTGCAGAATCCCATACAGGTTTGTAATGTAATTTCTTGTGTTCTTCAATGTTTTCTGAAACAAAATAAACGTAGTTTATTTTAAAAATGTGTACCCATCTATAATTTATCAGCAAAAAATGATAGAAAAACTTCCATTTTAGTCAAGTGTTTATTACTTTTATATTTATAAAGGTAGTCTTGCACATTTTTACTGTAATATCTCTAGCTTTCGTTCACTCAGTCCATGTAAATCTTATAGCTAAAAATGCTTGCATTTACAGGGCGGTTTTGCAAAATGTTATGAATTAACTGATGTTGACACTAAACAAATATATGCTGGGAAAATTGTTTCGAAAGCTCTTCTGGTCAAACCTCATCAAAAAGAAAAGGTAAGTTTGTTGAACCTAAAATTCGTCTGCCTGTCTTTATGTAGCCTAGTGATAGGCTACCACTCTAAATATTTAAATATTTGGTTTTTTAATTTATTACTTGTCAACATAAAGTAATAATACAGTATAATTAACTTATATTTTCATCAAATTACTTAATTTAATAATAAATAAAGTTACTTTTAATTACTTTCTAGATGTCAATGGAGATAGCAATTCATCGTAGCTTAAATCATCGTCATGTTGTTGGTTTCCATGGTTTCTTTGAGGATGACAACAACGTGTACATACTTTTAGAGATTTGCAGAAGAAGAGTAAGTCATGTCATATCGTTGCTAAGTCTTAGCGGCTGTTTGTGCCCTATCCTCATATTAGGCTAAAATAAATGTGGTGCCCAAGCCCTAATTACATCTGAAAATTAGAATTGGTCATTTTTTTTTTTTTTATATTAGGCCTCTGCCTAATTTTTGGGGTTCACACTGTTACATTTTGAAAATGGTAACCACAGAATTCGTTAACGTATCAAAATTATTAATAATAAGCCTGAAAAATACACTTTCAAACACCACATCAGCAAGATTAAATTGGGCTTGAGCAACACAAATTGCTATTTTTAATATTTAATAATTGGTTGCTTAGGCAAGACTTTTTTTATACCTTGTTTAATGAAACCACCACCCGTCAATTATGATGATTTGGAATAAAAATAAACATTTATTTTTGGACAATTAGTGCACCCGCCGCCACGGAAAAATGGAAGTAATAAATTTAATTTTTTCTTTATTTTTATTATGCTACCGCAGACTTGAAATCTCCAAATATAAGATATATATTTTAATCATATGAATTTAAAGCATTTAAACAATCTCATCACTACACTGTTGACATTCACCAATAAAATTTAATTTTCTCCTTCGTCTGGATGTTTTTGGCAAAAGTTTTGCAAAATAACATCAGAAAATTTAATTTTTTTTCCGCCCTCCTTTGGTGATTTAAAAAAAAATAAGTTCACAAAACAAGGTACAGTATAAAAATAGTCTCGGCTTATTTGGTATAAGATTTTTGTAGTTAAAATGTCTAATCAATAAAAACTGATTTTTATTTGCCTCTCATTTAATGAAGTTGATAGCAATAATATTTTCAGAAATTTTATTTTATACATGGCTTTTAAAACACTAAATATTTTTGCCATTTCTAAGGAGATGATAATATTAAAATACATTAACTGTACATGAGACAACATAGTACAGTTTCATTGTTGTCCCATTCGAACTTGAACCCAAAGCCCCTTAAGGGAGTTGGTGAATAAATTTGGTTTCATTCCCAATTGGGAACTACTGTAAATGTTTTTCTCAAAAATAATCATTTTTAATTTACTGATGTATGTGTTTTTCCATACCATTAAAAAAAATGTGTATTTAAGTGTGAAAGTTTTAAATATGAATTCTTTCCTTTTTGCTTTATGAAATTATTAGTCTCTAATGGAACTCCACAAGCGTCGTAAAGCTATCACTGAACCGGAGGCACGATTTTTTATGCACCAGACAATTTCAGGCGTACAGTACTTACACAAAACCAAAGTTATACACCGAGATCTTAAGCTAGGAAACTTGTTTATCAATGACGAAATGGAAATAAAACTTGGAGACTTCGGCCTTGCGACCAAGATTGATTTTGAAGGGGAGAGGAAAAGGTAACTAGATAAAAAAAAGTTTAAAAAGGAACTAGAAAAATGATTTTTTTTCCTAGAGGTTATTTTTGATATGCCATTAATAATAGAATCAACCTTAAAATCATTTTTTTTTGGCAAATTTTTATGAAGTTATAGGCCATTATATATGATTTTACCGTGACGTCACAGCGACAAAAGTAACAAAAGATCGTGTGTAGATTCTCCGCCGCGTAAGATCTTTGCGTGCATGCTGTAACCAAAAGTTACCTTTTTGGCCAGTGACGTTAAGGTAAAATTGTATGGATGCATTCCATTGAAAATTAGAATACGGTGAATTGTGCCGTCAACTATCAAATTTTCCATGTCCAGCAGCAATGATTTGCCCAGGGGATGATGGTGTCATACTCATGGGTAAATCACATTTAAAAGATGCCTAGATATTAACACATCTTTATTTGTATATTCCAGCATAGACTATTGAAATAAACAGGGTGTGTAGTTTGTAGGTCTTGGAGACAGATGTGTACATGTTAATATGTCTTGCTTACTTTTTGTTATAGAACATTATGTGGCACACCTAATTACATTGCTCCAGAAGTACTTGCCAAAAAAGGACACAGCTTTGAGGTTGATACTTGGTCTCTTGGATGTATCATGTAAGTGTTAAAAAAAAAAAAAGAAGCAAATTGACTGTTTCTCAGTTCTCATGATAAAAAAGGGATACCATTCAGTACTTCAGCTATTACTGGTTTATATTTTCATAAAGCTTTTTTGGAATTTTAACACCTAATATGAGGCATATTTACCTAGGTATCAATCCTGGAGAATGGAACTTTTTAATGTGTTTAACTTGGAAGTCTCAATTTAATGTTATACTTTTTGTATAAGGTCCGTTTTGTTGGTGTAGATTACAATCAGTAAGTACAGCTATAAGTGGGGTCGTGAAATATTTTCAGGTATACTTTGCTGGTTGGTAAGCCGCCTTTTGAGACCTCATCCTTGAAAGATACCTACATGCGCATCAAAAAGAACGAGTACTACATCCCTTCCAAGGTGTCATCCTGTGCACGCTCTTTGATCCAGCGTCTACTGAAGAATGACCCATCACTGCGGCCATCTGTTGAAACACTACTGCACGATGAGTTCTTTACAAGTGGATATATGCCGCCAAGGCTACCAACCTCATGTTTGACAATGGCACCACGCTTTGCCAATAATGGACCTGCTGTTCAAACAAGAAAACCACTATTGGAGCTAAACAGTGCTGGTAAGAGAATACCATAACATTGCACAAATTTATCTAAACACAGTTGGCATTCTATCCCTACCAGGTACCCATCTATAATCCTGGGTGGAGATAGACAATGTAGAAAATTGCTTTTCCAAGGACAAAATGAAAATGCACTCAAACCACAACCATTGTACCAACGACTTCCACTACAATAATTAACAATTTATAAAGAATAACTCAGTATAGTTTTGAGTTCAAATCAGGGGCAAATCCAGAGATGTCCGAAAGTGGAGTGGGGCTGATCAAGAGAAAACACTACTGTAGACACCCAGAAATAACTTTTGGCCGAACAATAATTTCTTTTCCTTTTTGACTTTCCAAAAAAGGGGGAGGGGGTACCCGGCAATCCCCCTTCCCTAAATCCGCCCCTGAAAATTTTTTAATAAGTAAATTTTAACATTGTTAAACTTTTTTAACAGAAGGATCTAACCACAAAGAAGCTGTATCACGCAAGTCTTCTAAGCCAGATTGTAACAAACCATCTCAACCTAAGGAAAGTGAAGGTAAGCCAAAATCAAAGTTAATATTATTTTAAAGCTAGGTACATATTCTTATATTTGCAATAAACTGCCACTGTATATTGTCTAATGTTCAGTATTATTTATTTCTAAAAAAAATATTAAACTAAATGTAAAATTTAAAAACCCAATTGGAAGGTATAAATTTAGAAAACAATGTAGACTGTTCACAAAATAATTATTACACAGACTGTTATGTCTACTTGCTTTAATTTTTGTGTTTTTTTTTTTTTGTAATTGAAGGAGATGAACCAACTGGAGATTATTACCTTGATGAACTACTAGCACAACTTAACTCATTATTACATAGCAAAGCTCATGAAATACCTGATCCTCAGTTAGGTAAGTTACAGCACAACTCAACTCATTAAATAGCAAAGCCTCACCCTGATCCAAAATAACACCAAAAATATTTTGAAAAATTAAAAATTTAGGGCTATGGTATTCAATCAGCCCCAGGGTTAGAAAATGAATGTTGTGCATCCCCAGTCACCTTAGATAATTTAGCATGCTGTCAATGAATGATTGTATGCATTTAAGTTTTAAATTAAATTTCAAGCACAAAAACCATTTTATTTTTGGTTAGTGAATCAATGAAGCATTGGCTAAATTTTGTACATTAATAAGGAAACATGTGTTGATTTATTTTTTTTTTAGATGAAGCCGAGGATCCTGCAGCCATACCAATCCTATGGGTCAGTAAGTGGGTAGATTACTCTGATAAGTACGGACTTGGCTACCAGCTATGTGATGGCAGTGTTGGTGTACTATTCAATGACTCTACAAGATTGCTACTTAACTCTGATGGAGAGTAAGTCCAATATTATAGATGTGAAAAGTTTCCAGATGTTAGTTGAGGTTCAAAATGTTATTTTATGAACGAGAATAGCAATCTGATCCTAATTTTTTGACACCATCTGATTTGTATATTATCTTTTTACAAGGCACTTTTCTGACTGCAATTTCTACTAATTAATCTCAGATAAGAAAGAATAATGCATGCCATCGTATTGGGATTCAATAAATGTTGAAATATTGAATATTGGAGTATGTATTATACTTTCTTGCGTTGCAATTTTGTAAACAAGATTTTGACGACATAGAAAATGCGCAACAAATTGTACAATCTTGTTTGTCTTGTTTTAGGAATGTACAGTACATTGAACGTGAGGGACAGGAGTTCTTCCACACTTTGAAAAGCTTCCCTCAAGACCTTACTAAGAAGATCACCTTATTGAAATATTTCCGCAACTACATGAGTGAACACCTCTTGAAGGTAATTGAATCATGAATTTACAGTAATACTTGTTTGTAAAGCACCAAAAGTTTCGAAAGTTATATGTTTTTACAAATATTTTTTTGGTTTTGAAAAGTATTTGGTATTGTGCAGATGTAATTAATGTTTTAAATTAAATTATTGTATTTATTAGTATAATTTATGTTACACATTCCCTAACATCGTCATTCACAACGTACATTATGTTTGACAAAAATGACTAAAGTGTAAGAACCATATTAACACTGATTTATATTGTACTTTTTTAGGCTGGTGGAAGTATGACACCTCGTGAGCCCGAGACAATGGCACGTTTACCTTGGCTTCGTTCATGGTTCCGCACTCGTAGCGCAATAGTTCTCCATCTCACAAATGGTACACTACAGGTGAGTGAATTGAAATTATGCAAATGAGACTCATGGATATTTTATATGAAGCTTATGAACAAAAAGATGATAATGTGCTTATTAAAAATTTCATTCATTTTTATTCGGTTATCCCAACAAGGCCCTAGGGCATTCAATTTTAGAAGGGTAATTTTTGTATATTGTTTTTCCAGATTAACTTCTTCCTAGACCATACCAAGATTATACTTTGCCCTCTCATGGCCGCGCTTACGTATATCGATGAAAAGCGTAACTTTCGTACATTCCGTATGAAGCAGCTTGAACAGTCTGGCTGCAACAAGGAGCTCCTCAGTCGTGTGCGTTATGCACGTACCATGGTCGAACGTCTTATGACCTCAAGATTCTCTGGCAAAGGAAAGACATCTACTACAGCAACATCTTAGTTGGTTTTCTGTACATATTAAATGTTAGGTGTATACAGATGACTTGCTTGTATATAGAGATTATACCCAATTTGTATTGTTAATTTTTTATTACAGGTTTCATACTTATGAACAGAATATTGCCACTGAATTTTGAAAGTGCTACAGTAATCCTAATTGTAATGGATATTTATCGATGGAATTATGCTACGCTCTGCATTAGCCAATCACAGGATCTTGTGATGTTTAGATTCTCAAAAGCATAGGAGAGTGATGGCAGCAAAATAATCACATGGCCATGTGATGAAATTTGGCACAGTAGTCCCTGTGATGTCAAAACCAGATAATCCTATGTCTTTGTTTAAAAAGAAAAATAATCATGTTTGTAAGCTGCTACTGGAATTTCATGTTGTCAGTTTATATAGCATAAATGTTTACTTATTTTTTTGACTGTCAAATGTGTTTTATTTAAATCCAAATCTTAGTCTAGAAAAATAGTACGCAACAATAAGAATGATTTTTTAATTTTATCAATTGAATGCTAATCATTTTCTATATTATATTATGCTGCCATACTATAGTTGCTTGTATTTTTAAGCAGGGAATTATTTTGTTTGTATTGTATTTTATTACAATACAATACAAACAAAATGATTGTATTGTATTGTATTTTAGTACACTACAATGGTAAAGTTGATTGTATTTTTAAGCAATCAAGAATTAATATATCTTACATTTTTTTCAAATATGGTATTGGATAAAGCTCTGTTCACTCTACCTAATTTCAAGTGACAAAATACCTGTCACAGATCTTGATAGTGTAAACAGACCTTTTTTTCTGCAAAGCTGCAGCACCCCCTATTATATAGCAGCTTTAGTGTGTTGTCAGAGAGAGAAGAAACATGAATCAATCATCATTGTATATATACAGTATACTGTTTATTGAAAATCCTATGGTTTCTATAATGTACAAATCACTGTGTCAAAATCTTAAATGTTATGATTTTCTTTGATGAATTTAGATTAAATTGTAGATACTGAGAAAAACAGTTGTTCTGTCTTGATGAAACTGTATTTTGAAGGAAGGTTATGACAATTTACAATAATTTATAGAGGATTCACAAACATGCCCTTCACAATCTCTACTCGTCGCTCTCGAAAAAGCTCTGCACACACAGAGCTATGCAAATGAGCCAGGAACAAACCTGCCACAGTGCGTGAAGAACGTTTGCACAATGCCTTTGAGGTCTAATGTGTTCCGTCCCGCCACTAAATTCTCAGCAGGCTTTTATGGCAAAATGAAGAGCACCTTCTTTTCTCAATGTGGCAATCATTTCCACCTTGAAGCTAATACTGTACATTTATCTTTCATGATATACCAAACATAGAGTATTACTATTTCTACAAACATTTAATGAAATACTGTATTAATATTTCTACAAACATTTAATGAAACATTTACATGAGCTATGGTATATTTCAACTTGAATTTCCATAAATTGGATAAAACTCGATAATTCTAATTTTAACATATTAATTAAGGAATGATTGAGGATTATTCGAAAATCCATCCAAAGTAATTTTTTACATTGCCTTAGCTTTATAGATGAACCAATTGATCTTTAGACAAAATTATAATAAACACTGAAGTAGTTGTAAAAGTGTGAAAAAATCAAAGCAGGGGAACATTGTTAATTTTGAAGATATGATATAACTGTTTATTGCACAACTGCCATGTTGAAGCGTATAAAAGTATGTTGTTGCTAACAAAAAAAATGCTATTAATAATATAATACGGCCAGCGCGCGATCCAAAGGCGGGGAACACATCGTTTGTTGCGTCAATGGGATCTGTTGCCAAGTGACCTCCTTCCCAATAATACCACACATCCAACAAAATACAATTAAACCTGTCCAGCTAAGCTCATGTTGCCCTTTGACTCAACTGACCTCATCTGGGTTGCTGGTAGTGCTTAGACTTTCATTCGCTATCGCTCAACTACAGAACTGTAGGTAGAACTCGTTGCCCAGAGCGCTTAATTTAAGACTAGTTGTCATGCAACGCTAACAAGTACAGTAATGCAATGCTAAAACATGCGGCGGCACATGAGTAGTTAATATAATAGAATTATTGAGTTTCTACTTTCTCATAATCATTCAATCACTTGTCAGTTTTTTTGCTGCACAGCAAAATAAACCACAGGCAGCTAAGATCAACTTGCAGATTGCAAATTGCACAACTCACAGTTGCCTGCAAGGGCAACAAAAGCTTCAAGAAAGCTTTAATTGTAGACAATTACTGTACTATTTATGAGTATAGCTGGCGAGTCTGTAAAACACAGCAATCTGGCTGCAGGCACTATAGTATATAATTGTAAATAAACTTAATGAATAGCCACTTGGCAGTCAAGTCCAAGGGAGGAAATTACAATGGAGAAGAATACCAAGCAAACAATAGCTTAGGAAATAAAACAAAATTAATTTGGTTTTTGGATCTTTTATATTAAAATGATGATGTAAATTGAAAATGAATCTATAATTCCCATTGAATGCCATGGAGCCTTTTAGACTCTTTCGTCTTGAATATCTTGTCTTGTTTTGATCTGCCCAACACATGACAGATGCAACATACCAATAGAAGACTGGACAACATGAAGCGATCAATCTTGTCACAACCTACAATTCGGAAAATAAAACAAAAAACTTCATAACTCATAAAAAATTGAATAACATTAGTGTCAATAGAAAGTTGCAGGAAAACATTAAGAATCCATTCAATATATGGGTCTATACAAAAATTATGGAAATTATTGGCAAGGACCTTTTTTCCTTGTTCAATTTTCAATTGAATGTACAAAGTAAATATAATCAAATGTTGAAATTTGTTGTTTAAAGTTTGTTGGCTCCAACTACAAAAAAATGTGAAGAAATCTGCAAATATAAATTACCTCTATGTTGATACAAGTAATTCCAAAAATGAGCAATGCCGTCAAATGAGCTACATAAACAAACACTCCCTCTGAGAGGTAACCAACGGTTGCTGTTGACAGTTTCTTTGTTGGAATCAATCCAAGGTAATTAACAGAGCTCCAATTTTTTAGAATATAATCCCAAATTGCACTAGTACAAATGATTATCATCGGCAAAGCGAGAAGGAAGTTTGGTATTTTCTTGAGTTGATAGTATTTAAGGAAGCCAACATCCCAGTAATGATTTTGTATGTAGGAATAAAGTAATGGTACTCTGTCATGACACCACGGTGATGCATTTTCTCTAATATGCAATGCTTTCGAAGAAATTCTGTCCATCATATATCCAAAAATATTTTCATTATCTGTACATAAGTGTACATAGCCATATAACTGATATGCAAGAAAAGGAAATATGATAAATAGTATGCTAACGAGAATTGTTATTCCATTTGTACAACAAAACAAAACAGAATGAAATGTTGAATATTTAGAGTCTTTTCTCATTATTATTCTAATGTTATGTTTTAAGAGTTTATATAGAATGAACCCGCACGATACCAGTCCATTTGATCTAGTCAAAGTTGAAAATGCAAAGGTTACAGCTGAAGTAATGTACCATTCTTGTTCTATAAATAGCATTCCATAAAATGTTAGTGCTGCAAATAATGATTCTGTGTAAACCGACGAGAAGAAAATTGTCGCTGGATTTATACAGAAAAGTAAGGCTGAATTAAAGGCCAGTTTGCCATCATTTAAAACACATTCTCCTAATGAATATATCCCACATGCAGCGATGATGAATGATATGATGTTAATTACTATAGCAGCTAGAAGCAAACAGCTGTGCATGTTAAGGAAGTATCTCAGAGGCAGCAGAATTGTATTGGCAACGGTTTTCATTAAAAATGGAAGGAATGGAAAAAAAGCATATTGTCTCTCGCTGATGTACCCGGTTTCAGCAATCGTTAAAAAGTGAGCGCCATCCCACTTTCCAAGTCCTCCAAAGAGGAATTCCACTATGATGTCCCCAATAGATAGCTGTTGAGATGGTTTGTAGTGGAATGCATCAGCGTCATGATCCGGTACAAGATTATTCAAGAGAATCTGAAAAGAAAATAATATGTACTCAGTACAGTATCACTGGCTATACTGAACTGAACACTTTCTATGATTCATGAATATTTTATTTTTGATAATAAAAAAATAATAATAATAAAGAAAGCAGTATGATGGCAATATTTTAATATTATTAATCAATATATTAAATAATAATTATTATTTTTGTAAACTAAGAGCAAGGCATAACCTTGTCGTTCAGGCTCGTATGCACTATTAGTCGTATCAGGGAGTTGAGTTGCAGATTAAACCTATACTAGGCCTACTTCATATGCACTCGTGCATACCATCCGCTGTGCCTGTGCTGTGGTCTGCAGTCGGCGATATGTCGGGAGGGAGAGGTCAGGAAACTAGGTATATAACACTACTATAAATAGTAGCTTAGTGACCTGTGATAATTACTAAATCACTTTATCAACATTTCTTTGAAATCATTTACTATTATTATAAATTGTACAATTAATTTCATTACCTGTAACAGAAGAACGGAAGCCCGTGATACGAAAGCAATAATAACAACATTTCGTTTCATGGAGGCCGCCATTTTTAGGCTTGAAAAACAATTTTTTAAGTAGAAAAAATTTTCAATTTATAAACTAAAAATGGAGTAAATATAAGTTATAAAAATATATTCTAATATAATTGATTATTACTTAGTAAAATAATGTTGTTTAATGAATTTTAAAATACATGAATTAGATTAAATTTTATATTGATTGACAAGGTTAAAAGCCATTTTGTAAAGGTCTTGGATTTGGTTTGTTGTCTTTTCCGATGAGAGCTTTGTTTATGGACCCTTGTAATTTTGTTAATTATGGCAGACCCGAAAGACTGTCCCTTACAGTTTTCTGAATTTAAAGAAGTAGATCATCGTAAAACATGTCCAAGATATTCTTCTGGTAAATAAATTTGTCACAAACGATTAAATTTACTTTAGATGCACATCGAATCATACGACGCCTAACCTAGCCCAAACAGGGTGCCAGAGCAGAATAATGTACACGTATTGATCTAGCTGCGGTACCCCGATTCACGGGCCTAGCCCACTACAGACCACAGTTTAGATATGCAGTGATGAATGCCTATGCCTGATCCGGTCTTTGGTCATTATTTATACCTTATTATTATGAACAATTGTATATTATATATGTTTGCTTTTGACACATTGTTTATTTAAATATGGTTTGATGGTTTAGATATTTGATGTGTTCCAATTTCCCTCAGACAGACGGAGTGTTGCAGCAGTAGGCGTAAAGCCTAGATGGGAAATTGACCCGACCTGCACTTTGTTAATATATTTGTTGTGTTTTGACAACAAATATATTTTAATCCAAATTATAAAATATGGCTTGTGTCAGTAATTTAAACCTAGGCCCTAGAAATCCATCCATTTAAATATAATTATGTCCCAATTTCCAGCAAATTTTGCAGAAATTTAGGCTTTATATATATATAAAACAAATATACCTGTATTGTGCAGTATTTGCAATTCTGGTAACCTATTTTTCTATCAATTTCAGTGCAAATTTGAGTTAGTTTTCAATGTTCCACCTGCATAAATATGGTACTTTACAGTATGGAAGATCACTTATGGTGTTAAGGGCAGAATTATAATACCCCTTTATAAATGCATCTTAATAGTAGGGCCTGTTCCTTATAATATATATTATCTTTTGTATCAAAACTATCAGATAATTTTGTAATGTAGTCATTGATTGTAAAACATGTGAAAATAGGTAATTATTACCTTTTTGTTTTAGTCTTAATAAAGTTTACATAACTTTAATACTTAATATTTCTAATATGTTTACATTAACTTGTTTTTTTTTTCATCTTAAAATTTCAGTTCTGGAAAGGTCAGAAGATGAAGGTATTGTCCCGGAAGAGATTGACACGCTGCAGCTTGAGCTAGAGACTCTCCTGGCGGCAGTAAGCCTTCGTATGCAACAACTACACACAGAGTCTCAAGTGCTGCAAGACTGGCAGGATAAAAAAGATGGCAAGAAAAACCCAAAACCAGTCAGTGTAATGCAGCATTGTTTTTATAATTAACAATACTATTTCTATTACTACTATTATAAATAATACAGTTGAACTTGCCTAAGTCAAATCCAAAATGGCATTGAAAAATTGTTCTTTGACTAAAAGATTGTTAATTAATAGAAAACACAACAGTATGGCATATAAAATAAGATCGAGTTAGGCAAAGTGGACTTAAGCAAGTTTTACTGTATGTTATATTATGTCGTTCTCTGTTGTCAACAGATGTCGGTTACCGTTCATTACGCCTGAATGACTTCATAGGCTTTCTGGAAAAGGCATTTTAAAATCCAATATTTTACCATCAAAATGTACTAAAAACACAAAAGCTCGCATTATAATAGTTGTCGAACACATATTTAATTGTCAATTAAAATTGACAAAGAATAAGTAAGATACAACATCTTAATAATTGCGTTAGAAATTGGGATCAATGGTTTGCCAGTGGAGAAAATGGTGTCTGTTTGAACACATTTTGCAACTATAGCAACGGAGTAGTATCACATGGTATCGTGACATAACACTGTAGTGTCTATAGGAATTTTTATCTTGCCTTTGTCAATGGATACAAAGTAATGGCTGTACCTCAGTCCTGGCCCAGCATGCATGTAGCAAAGAATTGTATGGCATAGCAACCATTGTACTTTAACATTGTTCTTGTAAAAAATGTATACTATATGTTATGATTTCTGTTAATGGAATAAAATTATTTCTTTGCTTTCTCTAGAAGGAAGAGGCCAGCCCTTCTGGAAAGCGTGGTAGGGTTGATGAAAGGTTAGAGAAACCGTCCAAAAAAGCCAAGGAATCAGGCAAACCTGGAGCCACTGCACCATCTGGCCCTGGTCGACCCAAGGCTAAGAATATGCAGGTAGTTATCTGTTCTCATATTTTTTTTTTTTTATCTGACACTTTTTTTTTTCACATTCTGTACAAAAACATGTATGTTCTACATGACAGCAGTATGTTTTTTTATTGAAATGTTTTCCTTGTTTTTTATGCCTTTCAATTGTCAAATATCTATTTTTTTTTATAAATTGGCCCTTGAGCATTTATCAACCCATACTCTTCTCTTTTAATTATATTGTTTTTCTTAATACATTCGCAGCAAAAATTACAAGAGTATGAATTTATAGATGATGCACCTGAAATCCCACGAATCCCACGCAACGATGTTCCGGACAGATTCTGGGCATCAGTAGAGCCGTACTGCGGTGACATCACCTCAGAGAATATGAAGACACTAGATGAGTTAATACAAGCCCACGAAAATGATGCCGAGTACTTCAAAGTGCCCCCTCTTGGCAGGCATTATTCAACCCGATGGGCACAAGAAGATCTATTAGAAGAACAGAAAGAAGGTAGGATCTGGAAAAGTGATGTAACTCTTTATTTTGCATCCAGTGTTCAACCACTCACACTCTACACATTTTTTTACTACCAATTCTAGTATTAGCTAAGCATCTTTTTACTTGCAATTATCGACTTTAATTCCTAAATGTGTAATTATGTGCTAAACCCTGTTTCATTTAAAGTTGTTTGGTGCAGCGGAAACGGTTTGGTTTCCCAACCTCGAGGTCGAGGTTTCAATCCCTCGCTGTGCATTTCGCTTGTGTCCTTGAGCAAGGTACTTTATCTGCATTGCTTCTCTCCACCCGGGAGTATAAATGGGTACCTGATGGGGTTGCCTGCTCCTGCGCTGAATACCAGCAGCAACACTTAGCATGTGGACCTATGACCAGGTAAAGGAACTGCGCTTTATAACCGCAAGGAAGAGGCGCGTACCAGTACCAGTACCGGTACCAGTTTGTTTTTATTTTTTACAAAGGTGGACGTATTGGGGAGAAAAAGAAAGGTTTGTCTGGCAACTCTGCAGCATCACAAGGCAAAGAAGTAAAAAGTATGTTGAAGAGGGCTGAAGCTTTGTAAGTAAATTAATAAATTGGAGGGTGATGATGGGTTGTATTAACTGGGGATGTACAGTATTCCATAATCTTGCCGCTAATAATCAACACTTTGATATTTGAAGCTATCACGCATCCACTATACAAGAGTATATGTAAAACGGAGACAAGCACATGGCCAGCTTCAGACTCGTAGGAGGCTCTAAGTGTCTACCCTATCAATTTTTTTGGACAGAAAACTGTTGTATGGCTATGTATACTCATGATGTGATGTGAGGATGACCATATTTAGGCATGTTTCATGTTTTTCTCAAATAAAATTTGATAGTCTGGACAGGTCTTAACACATGTTACTGCATTCTTTTAGGAAATGCATTGTTCCCATTTGATATAAATTATTAATAGAATGTACATCATTGCAATAGCAAATTTTAATTGGCTAGAAATATATCTAAAATAATAGTTTCATGTTTGGTTTTTTTTGTCAGACGAGAGCGGGAAAGTGAAGTGTGTCCATTTGGACCACTGACGCAACGGTTAATATCAGCCCTTGTAGACGAAAACATTATGATGCCAATTGAAGATATTATAATGGAATCCAATAAGGTTAGAAGTCAAGTTCTATCAACTGGTTTCTTAGAATCTACAACATGGTTTCATACGTTTTATTTGATTTGATACACGTACAACTTCACTAGATTCTGGTTTGTTTTCTAGGCTTGTAAGCTGGCCTATTGGGACTGAATTTAGCTTTTGGAGGCTATGCATCTACTTAGAAATATAAAAGGAATAATTATAGTTTATAACATTTTTATAATTATCATATTATCATATACTACACATTCATTTGCATTTCAGGTTGAAACACCAGTAGAAGCAAAGGAGTCACCAAAAATAAATAGCAGACCCTTTTCCGTACCCCACACGAGGGCGCTAGAAGCACGAATTAGGGAAGAGCTGTTCAATCAGGGTTAGTATAGAACTCTACCAGTTATGTCAATATTTAGGCTGGTGGTCATACAACCATCCCAATTCCAGAGAGTGGAAGGCGATGAGGCATGTACATTGGATCGTTTTTAATGGTGATCCCACTCAGCCTGCCATCGACTATAAGCAGACAGCATCGCACCATAAAGTATTCAGAGTGCTGAGATGGATTCATCGGCCGACATGTTTGTCCAGCTTAAGAGCCATAAAGCATTCAGAGTGCTGATATGGATTCATCGGCCAACATGTTTGTCCAGCTTAAGAGCTTTATTGCTGACCCACATGTGTAATTGCTGCATTATAAGAATGCCTTGCTGTTACTGTGATACAGTACTTGATTTTGCCAAATTCTACCAAAGTACCATAAGATGATTGTATGTTTATTTCCCATTGCTTAGGTCTTCTAGACTTCGATGAAAAAGCATCTGATGGCGAGGAAGATGAGGTGTTAGCGGAACTGCAGAAGCGCCAAGCAGAGTTGCGTGCACTCTGTGATCGCAACCAAACCCAGAAACAGCGTCTTTACAAACTTGCCAAAGATCAAATAAAACGGCAAGAGCTGAGGCAGAAGATGAGGGGAGCTGACAATGAGGTTTGTTAAATAGAAATCATTCTGTTTTAGCTTAATAGAAAGCTATGTCCAGACAATCAAATTTTCTTTGACAAAAAACTGCTCTATGCTCATATATAGACATGATGTGTCTATATATGGTCATGATGTGCCTATATATGGTCATAATGTGATGTCATCATAACAGTACTGTATTTAAGCATGTCGCATGTTTTTGTCAAATAAAATTTGATAATGTGGACAGGGCTTTAGTTAGGTTAAACTGATAACTTTTATTCACAATTGTAATTATCTGTACATACGTTTGCTTTGGATTGTGCTTTTAGTTAATGATCATTAGTGATCAAAAGTATCATATTTACCCCGGTTATTCTTTCTTATTTAAAAAAAATAAATTTATTTTCAGTAATTTAAGTATTTGTTTGTTTGCATTACAGGTTTTAGAGTGCTTCAGAAGGCTTATGGCTGCCAGGCAGAAAAAACGATCACCAACAAAAAAGGAGCGCGACCAAGCAGCCAGAGCATTAAGGGACCGAGATGCCGCTGTCCGTCAACTCGAGGCCTTAGGCCCTGAATTATATTCCTGTTAGAAATGCTTGGCAATAGAGACTAGTTATATATGGCTCTATGGGGTTAAAGGTTAGCCACTTGCCTGATCATTTTTAAGGTGTGCTATTATATATTTATTAGCAATGTTTCATGGATGAGAAATACGATGAGAAAACTCCCTCACACTTTAAAATATAACAAGTACGCAAGTCCTTTTCAAAATAAGAAATACAAAACAGTTGGAAATTTTATGGCAGGTTTTTATTGCGTTCACTCTGTTATGTACACGGCAAGAATATGAGAGGTATAAGACATCCTATTTTAAAGTATGAGGATTCACATATCCTCAAAATGTCTTTAATTGCACAATTCTTAAAAGTTTTCCTATTTTAACTTGCAATTATCAACATTTATATGCAGGGTGCTTGCAGGCATACCTTTCAGAAATCTTTTTTTAAATAAAGATTCTGTAACAACAATTTTAACTCTCAATGGTCTCATATCAAGATATACACTGAGGAGGACCCTCAAAATGCCACTAAACACCACTGACCAAATTATTATTCTAGTAAACCAAGCATAAATAGGCCGTCACCTCATTGAATACGATATAAATTGAAATTAAAAGCACTGAAGATGGTAAGATATTATTTGAATCTGGCAATTTAAAAGTATCATTTCAATTCTCTGTACATATTTTGTATATTAAAACATTTGTAGAAATTTACTAGATGAAGAAACATCAGTTGTCCAATGTCTACTTTAATCTTCTTGATTAGAAAGCAAAACAAAATACATTTATTATAAGTTTCAAATATTCAAAATAGTATCACACTTGCATCTTATTACAACAACAGTATAATTACAATAATTTGAAGTGCATAGATCCAAATAGCGCATGATTAAGGCCCATACGCATACCTTGTGTCTTTTTTCAATTACTCAATTTCATTCATTTTCTATTAAAAAAAATTGTAACATACATAACACAATGGTTGATAAGCAGAAAGACTCCATTGATTCGTTACTGTGGGCCAATTCACTACACTTCGCAGTAGGAGTAAAACGTTTACTTTACATTGCTACGAGAACCTTGCAAATATAGACTAGTATATCTGTTCAAAGCACAGAGACAGCATAAACCATCTAGATATGCAGTATCTAAAGCATTCATAGCATTCTGTGAGCCAACCCTTACAGTATATGTGGCAA
The DNA here is from genome assembly GCF_011630105.1 of Anneissia japonica. Lineage (NCBI taxonomy): Eukaryota > Metazoa > Echinodermata > Crinoidea > Comatulida > Comatulidae > Anneissia > Anneissia japonica. Next base: position 1,578,628 of record NW_022727190.1, read on the forward strand.
AGATAAGCCAATCCAGTCACTCCTTGCAAAAAATTGATTTTTAGTTAATACAGTTAAAATCTAAGTTATAAAGTGGTAAAGGAATTGTTTAAATCTGATCTCATTATGAAGTTTCAGGAGTTGAAACTTAACTGCTTTTTAAAGAACAGTATTTGAGAAATCGGCCTTCAAAGTTTACGATTTCGGACATTTCTTAGGCAAAGACCATTACCAAATCATTAAAAACTGTTTTGAACAGCAAATAAGAACATAGCATGATGTATAGATATGTAAAGTTTAGTTCAGTGTAATAAAATAGATTTCAAACATTTTGACATTCCAGCATGTTTTGGCCATTATTTCCGAAACAGGATTTGCGAGGAGTGACTGGTTTGGCTTGTATTTACCACATTTCTTCCTTCACTAAACCATCTCATTCAAATACAGTTTAAAATGTTTACAAAAAATAACTGTATTATCACAGAATCATCATTAAATTCACTCCTTACAATCTGTATAAATTTATACTGTACAATTTTTTATTCAGAACATCAGAACTGTAGATTTTTTTTTAATGTTCTTAGCATGCTGTTCTACCATACATCAGTACTAGCATTGATGTTCCTTTCGATTACGAAAACCAATGTGGAATTGTTTCCAATTACAACCCGTACTTTATGTCTCCTTTATTCATTTACATAAAATAGATGTTTAATAATGTATTAATATTCTAAATGTTTGGTTATTTAGAAAACTAAAATTAAAAAAATTATGCAATCTTATTTATACTGAGACTATATAGTCATAATCAGAACAAACTATTTATGATCGTAGGCAGAGGTAACACCCTCTTAGGTGGCCTGGTGGATCCTGCCAAAAATGCCAAGGGCTTGCACCTTAATTTAGGCAAAGTTAGTTTAGTCATAATTTTTAATCACAACTATTTTCAGAATTTTTCAAACAGGGGGCACAACATACTGAAAACAGATAAGTGAGTAGCGCTAAATTCAATATTTGCATTGAAATTTTAAAATTTAGTGGCGAAAAGGGGGACGTCCCCCTACTAGATCTGCCCCCTGATTTTCTCCAGATGGGGTCAGAGCCTTCCCTGGTTTGTACGCCTGCGTATGTGCCGATCATATTGCTAAACAAATAAAATTGCATATTGTCCCACACTTCAATCATATCTTATATATTTTATGTATAACATAAACAATGCACATATTATCGTCTAAATATAGGTTTTATGTGTATAATAAATAATAATATTTTGTTAAGTTATATAATTTACAGTATATTGCAAAAAAAAAACAAAAAAAAAAAACCAGAAAAGTGGCTGGTAAGCTCTGGTTATACTAAGGGACCCTGAGTAATACAAAACATAGATGTATAGTCTCCTGGCAATTTTGTTTAAATCGATAAATGCCTTTCAAAAAAGAGTATCACTTATAGAGTGTAATCATAGGGGAAATATCACCCATGCAGGTAACAGCTGCAGTTGGATATATACCACATGGTCATGAAAGGGGCCATCACCCAGTCCCCTAACCTTCCTTTCAGACAAGCTTAGTCTGCTGTCAGTAACAACTTGGATAAAAAAAAAACATCTCAGAATGTTATAAATGTTTTCTAGACGCCAGGGGGCTTCACTGCTAGCCCCACACAATGTCCAGCCCTCTAGCGCTGTTGGTATTGGCCGGGAATTGTTTTACCCAATCATGTTTGGGCAAATCTATGTTCTGCCACTTCTCACTTGCTGTAGTTTTTAATAAAATCACTGCCTGCTCAGTAAACTGATCAATTTGTAGCATCAACATATGATTATGGTTTATAAACATAGAATGACTGTAATTTTCTTAAGAACAAACATCAGAAAATGTAATGAAGCTTTGGGGCTGATTACTAAAGCTACATTCTCATAATTCAGGATGTAGATAGCAACATGACTACAACCATCCACTCTGCTGTCTACAAGCTCGGATTCAAGCCAGGTTGATAGGAAGATATGAATTTGACTAAGATACATTTTGGTAATCATGTAAACAACTTTATTTTCTTTACCATAAATATGGTTCCTTGCATATGGATAAATTCATGAATAAATTTCTTTAAAAAATTCTGCAAATTTATCTAAAATCTTTAGTTTTATTGATAAATTTACATTATGTTGTAGCTTGTCAAAATAACTGTTGCAATTAAATTAATCCAATACTCAATTTTCTCTTGGAAACAGTCACATCAATTAAATTACCTATACTGTTGTACAAAATCAATTTTAAATATAACAAATTATTTAACATAATAATATATAAGACTACAGCCCAGTCACTGTATAAAAAAATCATAATTGTGAGACAATATTTAAAGCAAACTGAAAGTTATGTTAATATAGATATATTTTATAGAAAGATATATTATTAAATATATATAGTGAAACGCCAAGGGCTTGCACCTTAATTTAGGCAAAATTAGTTTAGTCATAATTTTTAATCACAACTATTTTCAAGGGGCGGTTCCAGAATTTTTCAAACAGGGGGCACAACATACTGAAAACAGATAAGTGAATAGCGCTAAATTCAATATATGCATTGAAATTTTAAAATTTAGTGGCGAAAAGGGGGAACGTTCCCCCTACTAGATCTGCCCCCTGATTTTCTCCAGATGGGGTCAGAGCCTTCCCTGGTTTGTATGCCTGCGTATATGCCGATCATATTGCTAAACAAATAAAATTGCATATTGTCCCACACTTCAATCATATCTTATATATTTTATGTATAACATAAACACACATATTATCGCCTAAATATAGGGTTTATGTGTATAATAAATAATAATATTTTGTTAAGTTATATAATTTACAGTATATTGCAAAAAAAACCAAAAAAAACAAAAAACAGAAAAGTGGCTGGTAAGCTCTGGTTATACTTAGGGCCCCTGAGTAATACAAAACGTAGATGTATAGTCTCCTGGCAATTTTGTTTATATCGATAAATGCCTTTCAAAAAAGACTATCACTTATAGAGTGTAATGATAGGGGAAATATCACCCATGCAGGTAACAGCTGCAGTTGGATATATACCACATGGTCATGTAAGGGGCCATCACCCAGCCCCCTAACCTCCCTTTCAGACAAGCTTAGTCTGCTGTCAGTAACAACTTGGATAAAAAAAAACATCTCAGAATGTTATAAAATGTTTTCTAGACGCCAGGGGGCTTCACTGCTAGCCCCACACAATGTCCAGCCCTCTAGCCCTGTTGGTATTGGCCGGGAATTGTTTTACCCAATCATGTTTGGGCAAATCTATGTTCTGCCACTTCTCACTTGCTGTAGTCTTTAATAAAATCACTGCCTACTCAGTAAACTGATCAATTTGTAGCATCAACATATGATTATGGTTTATAACCATAGAATGACTGTAATTTTCTTAAGAACAAACATCAGAAAATGTAATGAAGCTTTGGGGCTGATTACTAAAGCTACATTCTCATAATTCAGGATGTAGATAGCAACATGACTACAACCATCCACTCTGCTGTCTACAAGCTCGGATTCAAGCCAGGTTGATAGGAAGATATGAATTTGACTAAGATACATTTTGGTAATCATGTAAACAACTTTATTTTCTTTACCATAAATATGGTTCCTTGCATATGGATAAATTCATGAATAAATTTCTTTAAAAAATTCTGCAAATTTCCTTAAAATCCTTAGTTTTATTGATAGATTTACACTATGTTGTAGCTTGTCAAAATAACTGTTGCAATTAAATTAATCCAATACTCAATTTTCTCTTGGAAACAGTCACGTCAATTAAATTACCTATACTGTTGTACAAAATCAATTTTAAATATAACAAATTATTTAACATAATAATATATAAGACTACAGCCCAGTCACTGTATAAAAAAATCATAATTGTGAGACAATATTTAAAGCAAACTGAAAGTTATGTTAATATAGATATATTTTATAGAAAGATATATTATTAAATATATATAGTGAAACAACAAGCACTTACTATACTCAAAAAAAGTTACAAAAAACCCAGGAAAACTGAGGTCCATATTAAATCATTCCACAAAGTTATTGAATCAATATATTGTAAAATTGATTTCTAAAAGATATTTACTCCTGGGTGAAGAGGGGCAATGTGGATCATAAACCTTGTCCAAGTGTGCTATTAACATAGACCACAAATTTTGTATCAATCATCCATGATATGTAATATTATCATAATATTTGGGATTGAATTAAAAAGTAAAGTCTAATGAGTCTAATGCACTATTTATTAAAATACAAATTTATGGAATAGACACATTTTAATGCTTGGAATGTTAGTGCATCAGAAAAACCTAAAATCTGTTATCTTTAAGTTCTGCAATGAAATCAAACTAATATATGTTTTTTAACTGAAAAACTTTAAATTGGATACTTTAATTAATGCTTTCGGTCTTGGAAATCCAGCCCACATTGTACCAATACATTGTCATTCAGAAAATTCTGCACAGGTTTACTCTTCAATCAAACAACCAAAATTTCATGAGGTCCAAAATACAAATGTAATTATATTTTTTAAAATTTATCATTTTGATAGCTACAATTTCTCTTAGAATGGTGGTTTATTTAGCAATTCCTGAGAAGAATATATTCTGAAGAACGTGTCACCATGATTTAACTGTTTTCTAGTTCCAATATTCAAAATCTCAAAACACAGTTAAGAAAAATTGATAACTGACATTTGCTAGATATATATCGTGTAATATATATATATATTTATTTAATATATTTACAGAATAATCGCTGCACCTGCAGAGTTGTACCAAATTTGTTTTATACTCAAAATAGAATGTGTTACAATGGTTTCATCAGATAAACAGTCGATCAACGACATACCGATTCTCAAACCATTTTTTCTCGTCAAATGTAATTTTATATATTTTTTCTTCTCTTTTTACCTTGTATTTTACAATATTGTCAAAGTCTGATATGATTTATCTATATTAAATGAGCTACAATTTCAACTTTACTATCATAAAATACAAAGACTGAAGGCAACCCTACTAATCACTACTACAAAGCATACATCAAAACAGTGCCACAATATCAGCAATATCGTCACACTGACAGACAAATAGCACCACCACCATGGGCAATGCAGCGCTTCTGTCATAGGCAACGCACTGCTACATTCTGGGTAACGTTGTGCCACAATTGTAGGCAATGTGGTGTCACACAGGAAAAATAATGCCATAACAGGCATAGATGTGGTAAAGTAGCATCGCAACCACAGGCAACGTAGCGCCATAACCACAAGACAAAGAAGCGCCACAATCACTGGAAATAGTCGTGGCACGGTCACAGGGCAATGTACAAATAGAAAGTTGTCAAATAGATTGATAACAATAAAAATCCAACTGGCCATGGCACCTCTAACTCTGAAACTTGCGTATCTCACTGAAAAAATCTCTGCAGATAAATGTAAAAGTCAACTTCTCTAGCAATCAATGTTCAGATTCATCATCTTCTCGACGACAGATCCTCAAACAAGCCTTGCTTTAAAAAAAACTGTTCTTAAATTCTCTCTTTTAATCTTCAGTTATTCATTCAATTTTGCATCCTGTATCTCTCAAGTCCAATCCTTTGCTTTTCAACTGAGTCGTTACTCAAAGACATGGAAATTTCATGCATGGCAGATATTCCTTCGGTCCGCTGCGTTAAACTTTACTCCTCGTTTGAAGTTATGTATGCATTTGAAAACATGTTTCCTATTGGAGAGCACTTAGCACCAAAAAATTATGCATAATAATTTAGCAAAAGCAGCTTCATTTGTATATTTCATCACCCCATTGAAAGTACTTGTGGTGGATAGGTGCGAGGTAGCAGTAAGGGTAGGAACCACGTTTCCCCTTTCCCATGCGAACCGTAACCCAGCCTGATTCCACGTTAGACATCTGAATTACAATCTATGAATAAAAAATTTAAAAAAACCAATGAAGCATTAGAATTTTCTTTACTATTTATTTGTCTAAATAATAATAATATGAGGCTTGCCTTTCTGGAACCAGTGTACTGCCACTAATTGTTAAACTGAGTAACAAGAATTTGGCAATATTGTATACTTTAGCACAGAAAAGCTGTAATACTTTTACTTATAACTTTAGCAATAGTAAGTCAATTCCAGTAAATAACACATCATTTTAAAGCGTACAATGTGGAGAATGACAATATATTAAAAATATAATTTTTATTTTATTTGGTCACTGATGGCTGGTTTTGGGATGGCAAGCCTCATATAATAATAACTATGTATTTATATTTATTATATCTGTTATTTATTATGAGCGGACAATTGCAATTGTATTTCTATGTAAAATGTTTTTACAAATGACAATAAATTATGCTGAATACTGAATATTACAATTTTTTTATATTATTTTGATTTAACTCATTTAACAGCGTAAATGCCAATAAGATAATAAATTACAGAAGAGAAACGACACGATGCTCTACATTAAAATGCTTATAAGAGAGTGGAGTTGTTTTTGGTCACAGGGCTTAAACACAGAACACTGGAACTGGAATGTACGCATCTTATCTACCAAGCTACAGCTAAACTTCACTTACATCATTATAACTGTACACTACTTATGGTTACTGAAGAAACAACAGTGAGATTATAAAACAAACGACCTTACCTGATCACGTCTCAGGTTTAATCCGTCTGGCTGTTCAAGACTTCCCTTATGTGACCTAGTCACCCTCAGTGCCCGCTCCCAACGCTGGATCGGCTCGACACAAAATGCAGGGAAAAATCCAACTTTATTATCCAACTCACCCTAATTGAATTTAAAAAATACTCTCATAAATATTAATTCAAATTTATATGTATGATTATTAAAATTTCTCTAATAAAATTTAAAAAAAAAAACTATTGTTAAAAATAGATCTTCCAGTGTAGTACTTTCTTTGCCCAAGTGATAAAGTATTCACTTAAGAATACTATGATTTTTTTATTCAAAATTATCTCACCTTCCACCATTCTGAACTTGAAGAATCTAACAAATAGACCTTGTCTCCAGCTCTGAAGAAATAATACAAAATATGGTAAGAAATGATGTAAAACTTTATGAATGTTTGACAAGACAAACATAATAATGATGCTCTACAAATAAATCTCAGTAGGCCTATGAGGCTTAGGGAATCGTGGTGATTTCAAACAGAACAATGGTTGCGTTCAGAGGCTTAAAAATAAAAAAGAAAGCATACACTTATCTAGAGCAATTCAAGTGTTTCTTTAACATATCTAAAATGTGAGAAGATATATACTTCATGTGGAAGTCAAATTGAGGGTGCTATAAATCTATTATCAACAGATTTGTTGTCAAGTATACTTACGAGAATGTGAGATCCTTTGGAATGGATCCTTCAAAATTACAATAGTCCATTATACATAGTCCATGTGCAAGTCATGTACAGTATGCTACAAAGATCTTAAAATAACAAGATAGCGTTCTCTGCGATTTCTGCGTGCAAATGCTGTAATAATGCAGTGTAGGATGCCCTCTTGCAATTCAAATTACTTTTGAACTTTGCTATTTATGATCTCAGTGCGAATTCTGGAACTACCATAGTAACAACTAGGATGGTACAATTACCTTCTATTGTTTTCTGTGTGAATTGGACGCTTCTATTTGTTACACACAAACCGCAGAGAACGCTATCTTGTCATTATAAGATCTATGCTATTTTATTAAATTGAGGGCGCTATGCATCTATAACCAACTTAGATGCGCCGTCCAGTGTACTTACGAGAATGTGAGATCCTCTGGCACGGATCCTTCAAAATTATACAAAGCAATGCACTCCGTTGCCACAGGCTGGCTTGAAGACATTAAATCCTGAGAAATATGAGCAAAACAAAATCAAATGAACATTCTTCAGTGGTGGATCCAGGAATCTAAAGTAGCAGGGGGTCTAGGGAGGGTCTTTAACACAATGGAGCACCTAGACCACCTCAGCCCCAATATGGTTGGGGCTGAGGTAAGAAAATATACGATTAATGCACCTCTAAATGGCACTCTCAGACTTAAATTTGAATATAATTTTATTTTTTTTCTCCATTTTTATTATAATTTTAAAATTTATTATAAAATTTAGTGGTGAGGAGAGGGTGGCTGGACTCTGTTCTTATATTTATTAAATTAATTTTGAAAAACCTTAAAAGTCTTCCTCACAACCATTGTTATTCTTCTGGTTTAAAAGAGGCCTCCTAAAATGGTTTTCATATCTAATGGCGTAGTCAAAAATCCCCTCTAGATGCAGAATTCATTTTAGAAGGTATCTTTTAAGCGAGGCACTTGCTGCTTCGTACGATAGTCGTACTACCGTCGACGTGACACCGTCTGCTATTTTCAGTAGCTATCAGAACGGATCGTCATTAAAAACGATCCGTTGCGTGTACATTGTGCATTGCGTTCTCCATGTAATCGCATCTGCCAACGACGTTCAGGCGCAGTGAGTGACCGTTTTGAATAATTCATCCTTCTATGCCAGTTGAAAATATTCACACCATTCTGTGACAAGCTGTCATGTGAAATGTACGTCTCATTTTGATATTATGTTCAATGACAGATTGAATGCATTCTTAATATCAAGTTAATGTAGGATTTATATGGCAAACATATCCATTTCATAAAGAATTCTCAAGGTGCTTCTTATTTCACTTGGTCATCGGATACAGAATAAATCAATCAAAACTGGACAACCTGACAATTCCCTGAGGTGTAATCTTACTC